>NW_007726518.1:387056-405483 GCF_000696425.1 Galeopterus variegatus
AACCCTCGGACGGGAGCGCCGCCGCGCTTCCCAAGCGGCGCACTATCCAGTGCGCCACCGGGCCGGCCCCTTCCTTAGTCTTGACCAAAGTTAACTATCTTGTTAATCCTTCTTTTCTTTCTCAACTTCTTAAACATTTCCTGGGATGGTGCCAATGGAGATGCCCTTCTTGGAATTGCTGGAAAAGGCTCCATTCCACTGGTAGGTAGATGTTTGCTGTGTGGACAGCTTGGCACAATGGAACGATTCACTGAATTCATGAAGGACTCAGCTTGCCTCTTTCATTTCTTCACCATTGTCTGTATCTCCTTTGCCCTTTTGACCAGCAATTCAAAGCCTCCTTTGATCAGCTTCTCTCCTTACTATCTGATTGCCTCTCCACATGACTTTCAGACCAGCCTGTGAAGGGGGACACCTCCTCGTGCCCTGCCACACTCACAGCCTGGGACTTGTGCCTGTGTTCTCCCATGACCTGCTCTAGCATAGGAAGAATCGTGTCTGCTGTGAGACAGAGAGCTGGCCTGCTTATCCCTATTAACTGCAACTTTTGCAAGAAAAACACATTTTACAACGTTCAAGCCAGCCCTTACTTGAAAATAAGGTTGGTTTAGTGCCACGCTGGTACCTTCGCCCTGCATACTTCCTGCAAGTGTCGGTATAGCCTCCAGCCTCTCTTCCTGGGCCACTTTCTCAGACTTCTCTCAAGTTTCCTCTCTCAGTGAGGACGTTTTCTGCTGGCTGACACACTCACCGAGATTTCACAAGGTTTGTCTTATTTCTGTAGAGAATGTGTACAGAGGCAGTTTGCTCCGCAGAGCTACTGTGGAGTAGACGGGCCACTTTTTAATCTATTCAGTAAGAACTATCGGTTTCTTAGGCTCCCCCACTTTCTTTTACTTCCATTACTAGCCCCAGCAGTTAGCTCTCTTCTTGGAGGCACTTTCACACACACACAGTCACCAAAGTCCTACCACTTCATAAAAGTCACTTCATAAGAAAGGACGAGCAGCAGCCGACACGCCTGCAGAGAGGCGACACTGCAAAGCTGGCCAGCTGGGCACACCCACGAGGGAGTCGCTCCCACACATCGCCCTGACCATGTATGAAGTTCAAGTTCACATCTCAGCAAAATGACAGGTTTCTGGACACCGTGGGTGTTCAGGGTTGCTCAAGAAAGTGTGAATGTTAAATCTACTCACACCAAGGGTCCACTCGGCTCCTAATTCCAGGAGCGGCTGAGTGTGCCAAGGCTGGGTACAGAACGTCCCACATGTAGTCACCCAAGGGGCAGAGCCTGAGAGGGGCAAGGGACTCCCTTTGCTCACAGGTGGAGAGACGTGACCCAGAATGGTGTGTGGCGTGCTCCAGGGACCCAGCTAGTCTGTGGCAGTGAGAAGTAGAACCAAGGCCTTGACTCCAAAGTCAACCTTCACTCACAGCCACAAACTCAGGAAGGGGCCACACAAGCTCCACACAGTCTTTTCTCTCTTTAAAAAAAAAAAAAAGCAGAGACTGAAACAGATATTTGTGGGGGGTTTTTTGTTTTTTTTTTTGTTTTTGTTTGACAGCTAGCTGGTACAGGGATTAAACCCTGGACCTTGGTGTTATCAGCACCAAACATATTTGTACACCCATGTTCATAGCAGCATTATTCACAATAGCCAAAGTTGGAAGCAATCCAAGTGTCCACTGAGGATGAATGGATAAACAAAATGTGCTGCATATCTACAATGCAATATTATCTAGCCTTAGAAAGGAAGGAAATTCTGATTCACAATATAACATGGATGAACCTTGAGGACATGATGCTAAGTGAAATCAGCCAGACGCAGAAGGACAAATACTGTGTGATTCCCCTTATCTGAGTTACCTAGAGACATCAAACTCTTAAAGACAGAAAGTTGAGTGGTGGTTACCAGGGCCCGGGAGGAGCAGGAAACGGGGAGCTACTGTTTAATGGGCACAGAGTTTCAGTTTGGGAAGAAGAAAAATTTGCAGAGATAAATGTGGTGATGGCTGCACAATAATGTGAATGTATGTAATGCCACTGAACTGTCCACTTAAAAATGACTAAAATGGTAAATCTTATGTTTATTTTAACACACACATGCACACATGCACACACACACAAATCTATATCTTTCTGTCCGCCTGAATTCTTAAATCTTAGGCCTTCCCCTGACTTTGCCTGACTAAATCTTCAAGGCCTCTGGCGAGACCTTTCTGAGATGATGGCTCCTCAGGAACCTTCCTCAAGTGACCCTATTACTTGACCTGTTCTCCCCGCAGGACTTGACTGCTACCTGCATGACAGCCCCACTAGCTGTCTCCCATTGTACTTGTTAACCACTGATCTGTGTACAAGTCTATCTCTCCTCTCTAGATCGTGAGCTCCTGAGGTCAAAGACTTGGAAGCCCTCCCAGCACGGAGCTCAGTGGCACAGAGCCTGGCTCAGGCAGCATCCAACAAAGGCTGGAAAGAATGGGAGTCTGTGTACAAGTCTATCTCTCCTCTCTAGATCGTGAGCTCCTGAGGTCAAAGACTTGGAAGTCCTCCCAGCACGGAGCTCAGTGGCACAGAGCCTGGCTCAGGCAGCATCCAACAAAGGCTGGAAAGAATGGGAACCACTGATTATCTCGGGAGAGCACAGGACCACGTAACAGGCTTGGTAGTGACTTCCTCTTTGCTCCTTTGGAGAGCCAGCTCCAAGGGAGAGGTTTTTCTTGTGCTTGAAAGCTCAAAATTTGTTCTGAAAAATATGTAGGAGCATATGGTTCGACAATGAAACAAAATATCTTATCATTGAGCACAAAAGAAGCATTTAAAAACAAAAGGGTAAAACAGGAAATGGAAGAGTCTCTTGTGATTCTGGAATACCTTAGAGGCTTGCAAAGGAATGCACTGGGGTTTGCGGTGTATGTGTGACACAAGAAGCATAACTTTAATTCCTAACTTCCAGCTCCTTGATGACAAGGTCACCAAATCTCCGACTGATTACAGACCAGTAATTCTACCAAGAACATGCAAGCATGAATTCTATACCAGCTTCTATTTGCCTGCCTAACCCTCAAAGAGCTTCACTGCCACCCCCAACACCGTTTGCTAAGCACTGGTTGTGGGAATACACTGCTTTTGACATGCATTTGTAGCAGGGGCTCCCTGAGTGATCACCCTGATGGTGAAACCTGGGGCATAGGGCCCCAGCTCTTAGCACTGAGGCTGGAACCACAGAAGCAGCCCTCTCTACTCCCATCCTTCCTCACTGCACCCTAGCCACCCAAGGCCACCCAGACCACAGACTGGGACCTTGCTTTAGTCCTGACTCTGGAGCTGCACCAGTTTCCCTCTCAGTACTCCACACTTGATTTCTCGTCTCCAACTCAGGGAAAGGAGCTTTCTAGCCCGCCTGGCTCGGGCCAGTCCTCGGCCTCAGGACTACAGCCTTGATTTATACCCCAGGACCAAGACTGATCTTCCAGAAGGACACTCCATCTGAGTACTGACCACTGCCTGGATTTCTGACCCTGTGTCCCACCTTCCACTTTCATAGCTGACATAACTATTATGTCCCAACAGACACTATGCGTGGCCCATTCAGCTGTACCTCCAGAGCCAGCCTCCACACACATGAATAGCCTCTCAGACTTGGACACACCTTGATGGGAGAGTCTCCCTAATTCTAGCCATTTCCCCTCTTCCCTTGCTGTGGGCTTCAGCAACGGACCTCACACTGTAAGGCTTTAGGTGCGATGCCACTCGCTCCATCGCTGATCCACAGATAGGTCTCTTGCTGTATCAAGCAATCCCTTCAACCAAGCAACAGAAATCGGTCCAGTGCATCTCACTCCATGGTGATGGGATAAAATCAAGCTCCCAACGTCCCAGAGCTGAGATAAGAGTCAGATGTTAATGACCCTACTGTGTGTGCTCACCCTGCAGTGCCACTAAGTGCCCCAACCTCTTCAATGTCTCCAACCACCTTCAATATGATAATATTGCCTGAGGCACAAATAAATAGTCTCAAATAAATTACATTTTGCCCTCCAAAAATGTTAGTAAAAGAATAAACATTACAGAAAAAAAACATGTCAACTTTTAAAATGGCTAAAAATCTGCCCATGAAAAAGACTTCAAGTTACTTGTGGAACTTGCCATTCAAGAAGAATTAAGAAATAGCCATTACTACCAATTGTTAAATTTTAAAAAGCCTTTTTTAAATACAGATTTTTTTCCAAGAAGAGTCTTGTTGTCTGAGGAATGTCTCCTTCACGCACACAGCCCTGAATAACAAACACCAGGACCTGCCACAGGCCACGGACTGCCAACAACAGCAGAACTCAGTACAATGTGCGGGCCCAGGGCCTTGAACTTCCCGGCTTTATCAAGGGATGTCACAACCTCTGTGTTATTTAAACAGATTTTGGTATTTAAAGCAGATCAGGTTTGTTTTTTAAACATTCATTTCAATCCTAAGACAAATTTTCTGTTTAAGAGAAAAGGGAGGAAGGGGTTGTTAGCAGCGACAGTCAGGTACTGGGGGAGAATCACAGATTCAGGTTTATTGTTTTGTCATTTTTTGAATGCATGACCTAAGACAATAGTGATGCACACAGGCCCTCCCCTGCCTGCTTCCTCAGCCCGTTAGAGCCATGCACCTCCCTCTGAGTCCACCTGTAGTTTTTCAAACACAGTTTCATACTATCTTCTTGCCTTTGCTCAGCAAGTTCTCTCTGCCCGGAATCATTTCATAGGCCTGCCACACAATTCCTACTCACCATTCGAAAATCTGTCTCTAGAAAACTTTTCCTGAACCTGGCTCCCTTCCACACACCCGAGTGGATCAGGCACTGCCTCCCCAGGCTTCCACCATCCTTCACCATTGCACAGGCCAAACTCTACTGCGGTGTGTGGTCTCCTCAACCACGGTGTGTGCTCATCACCTTTTATGTTCAGGGGCTAAACAACAGAGACCTGAGTGTAATAAGTGGTACACTTTACAGAACTGTAATAGATCATCAGAGCTGGTCATATAACCCCTAAGGTCATGAAACTTTTTAAAATCCCTTTTTGTATATTAAAGACTATTGGACCAAGGACTTGAGAACCACTGAGACAATCTCTCTGTACCTCATCTTTGACCAATTACCTCCACAAGGCTAGAAAGAGCGTCACAGAGAGGATCTAAGACTGGATTTCTCTGGTTCCATGTCCAAAAATGCCAGTGAAGACTCCAATTGGCTACTGGACCAACTGATGGTGGTCCGGGAGGCAGAGAGAATAAGGAAGCTCACTTGGGAACTTCAAGGCTGGAGTATAGGAAGAAACATTTCCCTACAGGAAGGTATGGAAAGCGCTGGCACACAGAACAGCAGATATCTTCTATCTTCCATGCAAAGCACGGTCACAGACAAGCAGCCTCCACATCATCTGGGAGCTTGTAGGAAATGCAGAATCTCAGGCCCCACCCCAGACCTGATGAACAGCATCTGCACTAGAACAAATGCCCAGGTGGTCTGCGTGCACGCACTAATGTGGGGAGTGCTGTTCTATACCCTCAACTCCAGCAGCAAGGCTCAAGAACAACTTTATCCAGCTGGTGTATGGACACTCTGCACTGCTGATCTCCAGGTACAGGCAGACACTAGCTCCCTCATAGGCCGCAGAGCTGGGGGTATAGGGCAGATGGTCTTGGAGCCTGGCTGTGCTGCAGACTCATATATGAATCCTACTAACCCAGCCTTCCTTTTAGGTTAAAAAGTAAATCTAATATAACATTTATAATCTGAGAGCAGGCTCTCTTTTTCTCCCAGGACCCAAGGAACTACTCCAAGTCCACCAGGTAGAAACCACACTTAGGGCTAAGAACTCTATTTGGCATTTTTAAAAGATTCGATTAACCCTTACAAAGGCACTTCAAAAAGTATATGGAAAGATGTATATCATCTTTTAATTCTATTTTTCCATGAACTTTCTGAAGTACCCTCATATTATCCATCCTTTCATTTACTACCATAATCAGTGTAATTATTAATGAACCACAACAAATGCTAAACTCCAGACATGGCTACTAATAGCATTTGGTATCACCTCATTAAAATATATGAACCATTCATTTTTCCAGGTATCAGAAAACCGAAATTTATTGTAAGCACAATGGGATTGAGAACACAGATGAGGAACAAAAAGAGATGAGGTTCATGTGGAGGACATAATAAACTTTAAACCTGGGGCTGGCTAGTTAGCTCAGTTGGCTAGAGCACAGTGTTATAAACCAAGGTCAAGGGTTCTGATCCCCATAGTAACCAGCTGCCAAAAAAAAAAAAAAAATTTTAAAGCTAGAATTCTTAAGTGACTTTGAACAAACTCCTATATCTTACAGAATAAATAAGAATGAAATCAGAAAACCATAACTATCTAGTTCATGGAAGGTAAGGGAGGAAAGTAACCAAACTGCAATTAGAGCCTAAAATGTCACAGACATCAGGCTGGCAGTGTCACATATATGATCTCATGTGCTCCCCATAATATCCATAAGCTCATCTCCTTTGGAGAATTGTCTATTTAGATCCCTTTGCACATTTAAAAAATTTTGTTATCTGTCTTTTCATTATTAGGTGTAAGAGCTCTTTATATATTCTAGATACAAGTCCCATAACAGATAAATTATTTGTCTGTGGGTTGTCTTTTCACTTTCTTGACAGTGTCCTTTACAGTTCAAGTTTTTAATTTTGATAAAGTACAACTTATCTATTTTTTCTTTTGTTGCTGTGCTTCTGGTGTCATAGCCACATTTTAGGTAGCAAAGAATTCTAAATCATTATTACATCCGACATATTAATTAACACTATACATGTATCATAGTTATATCATGGTTTCCTTTTTATAAAATTATTTATTCTCTCTTCAAAAATTCTACTTCAGAACATGATTTACCCAAATTATGTACTGTTACACTTGATTTATAATGAGTTTCAATGTGATATTAGGGAAAAAGCTGACATCATGCTATGTGATATGAATCTGAGGTTTTGTGATTCAGTAGAAATCTGGGGACTAGGAAATCTAATAACCATATATATTTAATGAAGGAGTCTAGACACCTTACATAGTAATTCTCCAAATACCTTCATATGAATTTTGAAGTGGGAATAGAGAAATGGAGTGTTGAGATGATCTAATCTCTCTCCTTACTTTATTTCAGCATGTTAAATACATTGTTTCAATGTCTATTTGTACTCATAGTTTCAGCTGAAAAGTCAGCCATCAATCTTATAGTTGCTTCTTCAATCTATTTTAAAGGGCCGTGAAAAAGATTACATAGTATAATGTTGAATATACTAACTATCCTGACTTGAGCATCACATATTGCACACATGTATTGATATTCAACTCTGTACCCCACAGATTTTGTACAATCAACTACGTTTCAATTAAAATCTCTAGTTGATTTTAAGATTTTCTCTTTACCTTTGGTTTTCAATAATTTGACTAGGATATGCCTAAGTATATTTTCTTTGTATTTTATGTTTGGGGTTTAGTGAGCGTCTTGAAGTTTTGAGTTGATGTTTCTCAATATTTCGGAAAATTCTCAGCCATTATCCTTTCAAATATTGCTTCTGCCCAATCTCTCTCTCTCCTGTTCTTCTAGAACTCCAATTACACATATACTAGATGTTTTAACACTTAGCCCATGTCTCTTATGCTTTGTTCTGTCCTTTCCATTCTTTGTTCCCTCTTTGTGCTTCACTTTGAGTATTTTCTATTGACCTTGAGTTCACTAATCCACCTACATTGTGTCCAGTCTGCTCTTAGACCCATTCAATAAATTATTAATTTCAGATATATTTTTTCAGCTTATAACAACTTTAATGTTTTTTAATAGATTCCAATTTTGCATTGAAATTCTCTCATCATTTTATCTGTCTTTTACTCTATTTTCTTTAACATATTAACCAGTCATTTTAAAGTTATTGCTAAGTCCAATATCTGGATCATTTGCAGTTCTGTTCTTTAGTTTTTCCCACTTAATTATCAGGCACATTTTCCTACCTATTACATGTCTCTATCTTTGACTGTATGCTGGACACTGTGTAGAGGCTCCAGATGATAGCTTCTACCAGGAAGCATTCCCCTTTTCCTCTAGGAAGATGATGGGCTCAAGTGACACAGGGGTGGGCTGTAGCTCTAGTAACTTAATTCACCTCTACTTTACCTGTCCCTCAGGTGTGGCCATCCCAGACTTGTGTTTTAGAGGTCTGTGGATTTCTGTCTCCTCATGCATGAAATTTCTGCCTTTCAGAAGTGTTGACCTTAGGTTTTTAGCCTCCCATCCCATGCAAGTCCAAAATCTGGCAATGGTCTTTATGGAAAGATTCATTGGGCATTTGCTGCAGGCCCCTGTTTCCTAAACTCCTCAAGATTAAGAGAATTTTCACTTTGCCTTTCTGGGCCAGTCTGTGGCCTCCTGCACCATCCCAGGACTCAGGACGTGTCCCATGGGAAAACTGGACTTGGCTTTGGGGCTCCTCTTGTTTCTAATCCATCAAGCCAGTTCCACAGGACTGCCAAAACCTCTGCCAGTTTCTCTTTCCCTCAGAATATTTCCCATTCTTGGACCAAGCCAGATCCTTAGCCCACACCCAGAATCAGCAAATATCCTCCCTCCCTCTGTACCCCCTCCACGGAAAAGAAAAAAAAAAAACACCTTGTTTTACCCAGTATACCTAGGAAAGGTTCTTCCCTCTCTGGAAATTTATTTAATTTCAATCTCATTGCTTTTACAGCTCTCCAATTTCCTTAAAAATATGAGTTTTGCAATTTATTTGTTTTTCCCCATAGTAGTTTCTATTGAAATGTTGGCCTATCACAGGTATAACATTCTACTCTAGAGTGAAAGATTTCCCTTTATTATGTACATAAGAAAACTGAGAGCTAAAAGATAGTCTAAGCCACTGGTTTTCAACCAGGCTTGACTGACCACTATTTCCCTACAGCCATTGAATACTGTAGTGAGGCAAGGTGGGGAGGCTTTGTTGATTGATTCATGGCTTCTTGATTACTGACAACCTTATTAATTCATCATTATAATTTTAATTAGCTTTTTTTTCTTTATCATAGTCTAGGGTATCGTATATACCAGCCTGTGGCAATGAGTTTCTCAAGGGCACAGTCTCTTACTCTTCAGATATAGGGTTTCAGATATGATACAACTGACGGTGATTACTATGGCAGGTTAGAGGTGAGAAGAATACTCAGCTCCTTCTCCTGATTCCATCTCTGCCCATGGGGAGGGAAACTCTTTTGCCTTCACTTCTATCCTTTAATTCTTTTCCAAATTCAAGGGGAAAAATTGTTCATCTGATTGTACATTTACTGAGCTTATTATATTAGTTAGTGGGATCCCAGTGCTTTAAAAGCATGAACCTAAACTCCACATGGTCTATTTTCTTCTCTTGAATCCATGCAACAAAATTCTCTAGACTTTCTGTCTCCATGTGTTGGGGTTGGGGGAGGAGGATGGAAAGGAAGCCATGCCTCCTATAGTGAGCAGAAAGCCTTGTTTCCCAGCCAGGGTTGAGGCTTTTTTAAACTCACCTTTGTTTCCCACTTGCCTACTATTCCTTGTCCATATGTTCTCTTGGTCTATACTACAAGAATGGAGGAGGAGGGAGGAGGAGGGAGGAGAATTCAAGAACCCAAACGCTTAACTAACACAGGCATAATTTCAGAAACATGTGGACCTTTTCTCTTAGACTTGCAATGCTCCGGGCCCAATTGTACAAAAGGCATTAACTCTTCCCTGGGTTGGGTATCCGACTTTTCTCTTCAGTACTCACATTTCTAAGAAGGCCAAAGTAGTATCATGTCTGCTGAAGTGGTGTTTCATGGTACCTTCAGATGGCTTCTTCCTTCATCTTTCTCTTTGGGAGTTCCACTTCAACTAGTCCTAAAATACCTGATTGGGTTGTTTCTTTGTTTTATTTGCTATTCTAATTTTCTTTAAATAAAGTGGCTATACATTTGCCAAGTATTCTTCCTTTTCCAAGTAGTATAAAAAGCCAAATAACGTAGGCATATTCTGAACCTCCAGTGGTAGAAGACAAATGGAGAATTTGAGACTACCCTAAATTTCCCTCAAACTCAATTTAGTGACTGCCTGGTGTAAAGTCTCTTGACTCTTCATTCTAGTACTTTTCACTTTCTCAATTTCATTTTACTCAGTAAATATACTCATCTACCATCATATTACTTTTAGAAGGATGGGTTTCTGCCAGTTATTTTAAAAACTTTTGTCCTGCTGATTAGAATGTTCTATCAGTCTCCTAAGTTAAGCAGAACTCTGTGCTGGAAAGGAAGGGCATATGGCTAAGGTGTTTTTGTTTTGATTCACTCGAGGCATAGATCTAATCTCTGCAGACTATTTTTGGAAATGAGATGAATTTATGTGCAAAGGAGCTTTAAATAAACATACCATAATTATACTTACTCCAAGGCCATGAGGATTTTTTTCATCTCCTTTTGATACAACAATAACTTCAATTCATGCTATTGTTTACTTAGCAATAATGGAAGTGAAAGAATAGATTTGCTAAAAGATGTACATAGAGACCATAGACCCCAGCACTTCCCTGCAGTGTTCACAGGTAGGAAATGTGGTGCCCATTGGTAAAAAACCCTTTGCTGCTTTTGACCTGCCTCCTTCCTCTAGACCAACAATTCCTGAAGGAGGACCAGTTGAAAGAAGCAAGCCCTCTGCGTGCTATCAAGAGCTGGACCCTGGCTCCAAGTCTAGTCACACTTAGTTTCACATGACCAGAGAATGAGGACTCCTTAGAAAAGTACAAAGCTCACATGAGATTCAGTCCACCAACAGAATTCCACTTGAAGCTTTGACACAAACCATGAAGGCCTTCTAGTTCTCGCCAGAGAACTCAGACCTCACTGCAAATATCAATGGGTCACCTGTGAACCCATCTGCTATGGACTGAATTGTGTCACCCCAAATTCACCTATTAAAGCCCTAACCCCCAATGTGATGGTATTTGAAGATGGGGTCTTTGGGAGGTAATTAAGTGTAGATGAGGTCATGAGAGTGGGCCCTCATGATGGCCCCCTTTCGGTCCCCTCCCACCTCACATGCACAAAGACGAGGTCATATGAGCACACAGCAAGAAGGCAGCCATCTGCAACCCAAGGAAGGAGCCTTCACAAGACACCCACTCTGCTGGCACCTTGGCCTTGGATATCCCCACCTCCAGAACTGCCAGAAAATAAATGTCTAATGCTTAAGGCACCCAGTCTATGGTATTTTGTTACAGCAGTTGAGCTAAGACACCCTTCCTTGCTCTTTTGGAGAGTTCAGAACGTTCAGAAGAGCTTTCACTGAATTAGAAGTGAAAAAAGGAAAAGGGCTTTGAGATTTGATGGGATGAAGCTGAGGCCAAATTACATTCACTATGCACCACACTAGACACTGGAGAGACTACACAAAGGTGAGAACCCTCCCTTGCAGCACCCCCACACTAGGTCAGCCAATTCTAGAGGTTACAAAGCAAATAATTTCAGTATCACATGGTAAGTGCTAAGACATGGGCATACTCTGAATGCGATGGGAACACGCCGCACATGGAGGGGCCGCTGCTCCCAGGTCGGCTGGGCGTGCAATCGGCACACGGGAGGCCATCCTCGGCACAAACTGCAGGAGAGACTCTCGCGGCCCTGTGCCTGCATCTGCAAGCGAGTGGTGAGAGTCCCGGGCGTTCCCTCACTGGCCCACAAACTTGCCAAGTAACCCCAGGCAAGCTGATCCCCCTCTCTGGATTTCAGGTTCCTCCTCTATGAAATAAAGGAACTGTTTAGACAGTATTTCTCAGGGACTGAATTTTGTTCTTTCACTTAACACCTTTCTTTGAAGGGAAATTTTATTCATTCCCTGACTTGTTCCAGGGAGATTTTCAAGAAGCTTAAAAAGATAGATGGATACAGGCAGAAAATATCAATTAGAAGTAGATAAGAAACATGAGGGAAAGGGGAAAACAAGGATAGGGAGGCAGAGAGGAGGCTGTAATACAAAATCCATGCCAGGGACATCTACATCTGCAGCAGGGAGGGACCGTACCGAGAGGGGAGGAAGGAAGCTCATGAATTTGATTGTGTGCTTTCTGGTAGCCAAAGCAAAGAGGGCATGTGATCGTCACACAGAGTGTCCTTAAGGCGCAGATGTACCAATGCTGGAGAAGCCACTTAAGTGAAAACTTTGTTACAGATATTCAAGCACATGTTCCAAAGAAAGAAGAGAGCCTTTAACTTCATAAATCTGTCAACTGCCACAATAAAGCCTAATGTAATGACCCAGAATAAAAAATGCATGGTCTTGTCCCCCTCTAACTTACAAGGCATACCCTTCATGAAAGCTAAAAACAAATCTGGATTGTGGCCCTTCCCTGGGTCCCATGAAAGGAACTTGAGCTGCTGGCGTGGACCCAGCTCTTCCCTGTATACAGCCAGCAGCCCATCAAGCATCCTCCTCTACCGAGAAGAGGACAGTGCCCAGGAGTGGCTACTTTTTATTGAGGACCTGTTACAGCCTGTGGACCCAGGCACATGCCAATAGTCTGAAGGCAAGAAGTACACATTGTAGATTTCCCATGCAGCACCCCAAAGTGACTCGGTCTACTCATCTACAAAGGAAGAATTTGGGGCCTGCCTTATTGTGTTGACATCTCCAAACTGCTGGGGACAGCAACACACCTGGATGACCCTGCTCCGTTTCAGTTGGTCATCGACTGAGCATCTGTTCAGGACAAAGCATCTAGTTCCTGTCTGAATGATACTAGGACTGAGGCTGTGTGATCCTGTCACTGAAGAACTCACATTCAGAGTGCTCATGACCGCCCTTTGGAAAGAGCAGACAACGCTCTGCTTACTCCAAACGAAGCCAGCTGCTGAGAGCAGCTCTATTCCTAGTGGTCTAGGAGGTCATACCCTTCAACCCAGGAGGGCACCGTACCTAGGACACTGTTCTCTCTCCCCTAATGAGACCCACCTCATTGCTACTTCTATCATCTTTCTTTCAGATTCAGGTTTCCAGCAATTGATTCACTCTTTCTGGTTCAAAATTCTCATACCCAGGCTTAAGCTCTGTAGAAACAAAGGTGTAACCTTTTCCATGACATTGCCGGGGGTCGAGGGCATACTGAAGACTTTTATTTTCCTAATTCCATTTTAAAACAGGTAATACAATCATGATTCTGAAACGAAAAACTAAAAATACACATAGTCAAGTGTCTCCCTCCCCTCCTAGTCCCCATTGGCTAAGTTCTCACTTCCTGTCATACACCATCATGGGCTTACGTATTAATGTTTCTTCGTGCACATGTGAGTGATGTGAATACAGACTCTCGGTTTGTTTCTCTTTCTTTTCTTTCTTTTTTTTTCTTTCTTTTTTTATACAGAAGCTAGCATATTACACACATGGTTTTATTCCCTGCATTTTTCGCTTGGTAATATATATTGGAGGTCTTCCTCTGGCAGTACATAAAGTGTCCTCAACTAAAGTGCAGTCCACTACTGATGGACACTGGGATTACTTTCAGTCTTTTGCTCCTATAAACAATGTTGTTTAATAACCTTGCATATATGCCATTTTACACTTGTGGAAACACATCTAAAGGATATGTTCCCAGAAGTGGAGGTATTGTGTCAAAGGGTATACACATTTGTAAGTATAGAAAGTCAGATAGTTTTGCACAGAGAAATACAATGGATTAACTGTGGTTCACTCAGTATCTCAACCAAGAATCCCCTATTAACCATGTGTAAAACCATTGGTCTGCCCATCAGCTACCACCTCAACCTGCCAAGGCTCTCCAGGGCTTTGTGGCATATGAAATCAAGGAACTCACCCCCACAATTGGGGTTTTAACTGCTAGACCGTACATATTACGGTCATAGCACACCTGCTAGAGGGAAGACATAGCCTTTTCTGCAAACTTAACACTAGAAGCTCTGAGTTCACCACAGTCAACTACTACTTGAAGCTCTGGGCTAGTGGGGAGAGCAAGGCATCTGCTAAAAACAAACTTCTGCGCAGCCTAGGCATGAAGAGAGTGGGAGGGAGGCCTCAGCCACTGAGCCAGTTTCTTTCTCCCATTCGTTTCCTCTATCCAGGGCCTATCGCATGTCAGACACTATGCTGAATGCCATGCCCACTGAGAAGCCTGGTGCCCTGGACCCACAGGCCTTGGGCCCCCAGCTGCCTTCTCAGGCCTCTATCCAACTGAGAGACCTCTGGTCGGGGCAGCTGTCTGGGGCCACCTCGCCCAGGTCAGGCCTGTATAGAATGCCTCGGATAAGTCATTAGGCCCTCTAGGCCTCCATTTCCTCACCCCGCCCCCAGGAAGGGGAATGTATTCCCAGTACCACTGCATAAAACTCAACAGGTAGAGAATGATCCCATTTCTGTAAAAACAGATAGCCAAACCCAGTTACCTGTGTATAGAGAAAAGTCCCAAAGAATATACTCCAAAATGGTCACTGTGGTGTAATCACAAGCTTTTTCTTTTCATTTACTTTCTACATTCTCTATAATAAGCCTTTTGAATTTTTTTTTTTTAATAAAGGGAATGAACTAAACAGTTTTTAAGGTTTTTTTTCTAGAGGTGTCATGGATCAAAATTCAAGTCCCAAGGTAAGGAGAAAGTTATTTGCTTCAATAATGGTGAACGTGTCCCACAGTTAAACACCTGTGGAGAAATTCAAAACCTAACACAAGAACCATGCTGTTTGCATCCCCACTCCTCAGCCCACCGCCAGCTCAAGGCTGGGCATGGCTAGCGCTCAGCTATTCTGATGGCTAGGCAGTGGGTGTCCCTAGGACACATGCTGACAGCGTGGCTCTGCTCTACCCAAGCTGCAGATTGAGTTCCTGGCTCAGGTGACAACCTACTTCCCTTACGTTCATCTGTTCCCTGTTAGTCTCCATCAGCTCTCGGGTTCCTGGGGGTGTTTTCAATATTGTTCAGCTACCTGTAAGGAAGTCTGCGACAACAGCAAAGCATGGGGATCCAACCACCATAATGCCTTCCCCAGGAGACTGCACTTGCAGCAATCACATTCAGACTCGGTCTCTCAAATGTCACCCACAGTAAGAGGAGTCTTTCTCACCCAACACAGAGTCTTTGGAAAGAGGCCCACCAGAAAGAGCACAGGCTTTGGAGTGTAGAGAGCGGTTCAAATCCAACCCCTTTATTCTGCCTTAGACAATTCATGTAATGTCCTTGTTTCCTCATATCTAAAAGTGGAGAGAAGCACATAGTTGGAACCACACAAGATCGGGATGAGAATCAAGTAAGAAATGTGTGTCAAAGCACGTACCACACTGCTTAGCACACAGTGATCACAGTTTGAATCAGCAGTGAAAGCTCTTTCTACTTTTATTACACCAGGTACTCAATGAGTGTTAAGTAGCCCTGAATCTAAAATCAGATTGGATGGGGGAGAGAGGAGCAAAAAATTAAGATAAAATAAAATCAGATCAGTTAATGAGCTGCTATCTATGGAATAAAAATCAAATTATGTTTTGACAACAGCATGAGGAAGGAGGTCTGCTGGACTAAGCGAGTCGCCAACATGGAGAGCATGTTTAAAACGTGTCTGACCCCAGCTCTGAAGATAAAGCCAAGGAGAGCCTGAGAGGTGAGAGGGAGGTGAACCAGCACCACAAGCCCGAGGGCACCCACGGGGGAGCTCCTAGCCCTGGCCCGGCAGCTCGCCAACATGGAGAGCATGTTTAAAACGTGTCTGACCCCAGCTCTGAAGATAAAGCCAAGGGGAGCCTGAGAGGTGAGAGGGAGGTGAACCAGCACCACAAGCCCGAGGGCACCCACGGGGGCCTGGTGAGAAGAGAGCCCTGGGCCACCGTGTTCATTTACTTATACCACATGGGCCGAGAGAATGGCAGGTATGCTGTCTTCCTTAAATCATCAGAGCCCCTGAAGGAAGCGTGCACCTGACAGGGCATGGCCCTCACCCGTGGAGCAGAAGCAGAACAATAAATCCCTCCGCAATGCTACCACGAAGTCTGGGTCACTTTGCTTACCTTGGCACCAAGCTGAAGGTTTGTTAGAAAGCCTCCAACTGTGACATTGAGGAGAACTGGTGGCCACTGCCCAGAACAGCTAGGCACCAGCCCACAAGGCCTTCCTTTCTCTGGCAAGTGAAGCCCCAGACCACTAAGACAGCATCCAAGTGACGGCACTAGGGGTGTGCTCGGGAAGCCACAGCCTGGCCCCTGCTGCCTTCCCTGAAGCCACCTACCAGGAGGAGAGTAGCTCTGGCACATTGGCTCTCTGCCTGACGATGGCATCAGGATGGGACCCACAGCAGATTTGTTTTTAAACCCAAGTATAACATAAACACCATGAAGCATAGGAAACTCAAGTGTACAGCTCACTGAACATTTGCATCCAAAAACACCCACAAAACCTGGACATCTGGACACCTGGACAGAGACACAGAACCTTCCCGGCATCTTTCCAGGCTCCCTCAGGCTCCTTCCCAAGCAGGCCACCCTGCCCCAATCACCTATGTGGCTGCATGCTCTTTTTCATTCCAGCACAGTATTCTATCGTAGGGATCGATGACAATTTCTCCTTGACTGATGTGTGGCTCTGTGCTCCAGTTTGGGGCTATTATGAATAAAGCTGCCACAGATATTCTGGAATATGTCTTTTTAAAAACAATATAGCCTTATTGAGATATAGTGCAAAAACCATAAAATTCACCCATAAAATTCGATAGTTTTTCGGATACTCATGGAGTTGTGCAACCACCACCACTATCTAGTGCCATGACACAGAACACGTCTTCTTGTGGACATACATCTTCCTTTCTCTCGGGTTATGCCCAGGAGTGGGACTGCTGGGTTATAATGTGGATGTTGTTTAGCTTTAGCGTTTTCTAAACCAGAAATGTCATTCCACATCCTCACCAACATTCGGCATTGTCAGTCTTTCATCCTGACCATTCTGGTGGGTGTGCAGTTTCACATCAGGTTAAACACCATTCTGTCTCAATTTCCCACTCTCTTACCACCAACCTTGTACAAACTGAATGCTGCCACTTGCATACCATGGACTCACCCAACAGTCTTTATGGCTGATGCTTCTTTTAAAAAAAATAAACACCAGGGTAGCACTTTGAAAACATTGTATAAAATGATAAATCGGGTCCTGAGTTATCTAAAAAATTTGGGGAACCCCCCCCCCAAAATGTATTTTAAAATCTATGGTGCCAATTGAGTCTGGTAATTTTAAAATCTCTCTTGATCCCATAACAGCAAAGTGGAACAAAGAAGCAAAGGCTTTCTATAGACCAAGACGACCAGCAGCTCTCAAATTGTGGCTGAATTCAGAATGCAAATAAGCACTTCAAGCATTTCTCCACCTGCAAAGGAGAGCTCATTCTCTTCAAGTAATAATAACAGTTAATATTAACTGCTTAACACACATTATTTTGTATAATTCTTGCAACATTTCTGTGAAGTACTATTACTCCCAGATGAGAAAATTGATAAATAGAGAAGTTAAGCAATCTTTCCAAGATCAGGCTGCTGGGGAGTGGGATTCTAACCCAGGTTTTTCTGTCTCCACAAGGCTGGGCTATTTGTCACTACTCTCTACTGTCTTATCTCCCTAGCCTGGAATATGATAGGTCACTCTATACATATGAATAAATTTGCTTATATAACATCTTCTACCAAAGCAACTTGGAAAAAAATTTTCATGGAAAATAAAACCCTTGTAAGAGGATGAGTATTAAAACCAGGTTGTGTAGGAAACAGTCACAGCCCAAGCATAACTTGAGGAAAATAATAATAATCATGACTGACTTCATAGAAGACACAGGCTTCAAATCATCAGGACGGATCAGATCAGGGTGGTTCACACCGCAGTAGCTCGATTCAGATGCCAGGGCAGAGAATACTCCAACCAAAGAGGCACCTGTTCTCACTGACTGTGGGCTCAGAACTAGGCTGTTTGCTGTTGGGGACACAACAAGACACCCACTCTTTCAGTTCACTGGAGTGAATGCCTCTGACTTCTCAAGTGCTCTAGCTCTCCGTGAAGGACAGAACATAGAAAGCGTACTCCAATGGAAGATGAAATTTAATCACTGCCAAAACCTCCTCTCCCACAGTGTTGAGCTCTTGAATCCTAATATTTTAAGGGTGCACAGAGGGAAGCAGAGCTCTGAATGGCAGCAAATGTTTGGCAGTTTGGAAGAGCTGGGCCAACACTGCATGCAGTGACATTTCTAAGGTGGGAACACAAGGCTTGAAGTTATAACTCCCACTAGAAGAAAAAATATGTTTTCACAGATGACAAATTCTCCTTTTTTTTTTTTTTTTTTTTTTTTTTTTAAAAA
>NW_007726518.1:406483-409878 GCF_000696425.1 Galeopterus variegatus
CATTACTTTCTTAGGACTTCCTGAGCTAAGGGAGAAAAAAAATATGGTGGATCGTTCAAAACCCCTTCCTACTTCCCTTCAGAATGAGTTCATACCTGAGGAAGTTCTTCTTTCTTTGACCTATGCAGCCAATGCTGGTCCTTGTCCTGAAAACTTACTGCCTCCTAAGAAAATTAAAACTCCAAAGGTGCGTATAAACATGTAGAGTACTTGGAACATTATTTTCTGGTAATCCAGTTCATTAAGTATTTATTGAGTATATGTTATATATTCCAGATAGTCTTAAAACAATTTTTTTTTTTTTTAAAGATGACCGGTAAGGGGATCTCAACCCTTGGCTTGGTGTTGTCAGCACCACGCTCAGGCAGTGAGCAAACCGGCCATCCCTATATAGGATCCGAACCCGTGGCCTTGGTGTTATCAGCACCGCACTCTACCGAGTGAGCCACGGGCCGGCCCTCAAATTCTCCTTTTTTGAGGCAGGGGGTAAGGCACAGGTAACAAGTGACTGGATCATTGAAACTGAAGATTTCAAATTTCAAGAAGATAAATCTAACAGAGTGGAAGAAGTAAAATCTTTTTCTTTTTTATTTTTGGAGGAGAAAGGGTAGTCATTGTACAAAGGACTAACTGCAGACTTGAAAACCTTGGCTCCTAATTCCCTTTTGACAAAAAAAGTTCAGTACTTTAAAAGTCACCAAATCCATTTGTAGTTGAAATTCTGCATCTGAAAAAAACCCAAAAAACAAAAAAACTCTATCCTTCACTTGCTCTTTAGGCAGTACTTATGGTGTGCTGGGTGCTCTGCCAGGTGTTAGGGATAAAACTTTGAGTAAGATACGCCCTGCCTTCCTCAGGCTTACAGGCTGATATAGCAGGTAGGTTGCTGGGAAGTACAGTTACCTGATCATTGTTGTTAATTTTTCTAATTACGCTTACTTTTCTTCTCCCAACAGGGAGGTAACAGAAAGTGGGGGGCATTTTATCGATCAAATCCTGACTGATCACCAACCATATTCCAGGCCACACATAACCATATGGCTGGAAAATTGTGCAGACAACACACAAAGTCCCCCAGATAGAGAATACTGGCCTGTGGTGAGGCAGGAAAGAAACAAAGTAGGATTCTTCTTGGACACAGATGCAACCATGGGCCCGCTCCCTTGTGAAGCCCTCCCTTCCTAGAAGTCACACGACAAGAAGACAGATGTGGATATATAGCACGGGAGATGCCCTTCCCCACACAATCATCCTCCCCAACACTTCCTTCCCACCAAATTGCACAGAAACAATCAAATAAAATTACAAATTCAGTCTAATAGCCAGTTGTGTTTACGCGGTACAAGGCAATTAGCTACTGACTAAAAAGCTTTTCTTGCCACATACTTGACTGACTGGCTATTTTGGAGTCCTGTAAACAAGCACAAGCTGCTTGTACTTAACTGTCTGGCTTTAAAGTCAGACACAGTTTGCTTATATATTAACAAAAACAACATCAAAAATCTTAACCTAGAGAACGACCAGGTTAGTGCAAAGTGCCAATGTGGAGTCAAGAAGGGAAAAGCAAATTTGGACTACTTTTTGTAACAGAAGAGAGAGATTTTAAACAGGAAAAAAATAAGTGAACAACTCTCTATGCTTTAAATAAACTCCACTTTTGGGGATAAAACAAGAAGAGTGTGAGGAGGCCTCCAAGGTGCCAGGCCACCAAGATGTCTCTAGCACACAGTGTGACGGAATAGTTATTTTCACAAAATTGCACCTAGTAAATATCTACTAAAAGTCTTTCAAATCTGCATGTCATTCCTTTCTATCTTTCATGTGTCAAAGCTTAGCTTCCCCATAATAAAAGTCTGCTCATTCGAATCTCCCAAGAACTGCTTCATTTTATTGACCACCACAGCTCATTCTCTCCCCACACAGGCCCGCAGGTCTGTGGCGCCTGCGCTCTGGCGTGGCGTGTGCAGAGCCTGACGTGCTCTTTGCTGATTATCTTATGTTGGGCCACACATTGGAGAACTTAATACTAGGGATACAGATACAGGGTCTTTACAAGGAAAAGTGAGCTTAAAAATTAAAATATAAAAAAATAAATAAATATAAAACAAAAAAAAAGAAAAGTGAGCTCTGAGTAAATGGCAGAAATAAAGAAAGGAGTATGTGTATCACAGTCACTTCACGAAATCCCATCTTTGCTTCTGACGTGAGCACACAAACCTGAAAAGGTTTGTGGAGTAAGATCACTCTATTTAAGCACTCAGTTGACACTCATTTATTCCATACTATTCTACAATGAACCAACTACGGTACACATCAATCCATCCCCTAGGAGAGACCTTGCAAACTTTCCAAACTAACTGGACTTTATGTTGCAAAAATCAGTTTAATTTTAGTTATTTTAAATTATCTGAGGTACTAACAGCACCCACAAAAACTTTACAGTGAGGAAATTTACAGAAATAAAGGGTATATCCTCAGTAAATGAACTAAAAAGTAAATTTAGTCAGGTCAAAGTTGTGAAACCCAGAATTGTTACCATATTTTTGCAAAACAGAACACTGTGATGATCAATGGCACTAAAAATAACCCAGAAAAAATTAAAAGTACATAAATGGAAACAAGAAAAACAACCACCTTACCAAAATAGCAAAATGTCCATTAATTTCCATCACTTCTCTATGAATTATTTTGACAATAGGAAATGGAATTTAAAGTTTTTTCTAGAAGCCAGAATTGTACTTCCCTTCCCATGTGCCCTCTGGGAAACTTTGTCCTTAAACAAATACTCCCCAGATAACTAACTTCTTTGCTGACTGTTTCCATACAGCTCAACACGAACAGCAGCTCCCTGACTTGCCACTTCATGCTCCTGTCACCTCATCAGTGATGTCATGGAAAGACATTGAAACGCTGTTATTATTGCAGAGCTAGAGATTGTAAGGGAAAATGTAGCTGCTTCCTGTAGGACTTAATTTTCCACGAAAAATTGTTCTCATTGCCTCAGCTGCATACATAGTGAAAAAGAAAAATGATTTAATTAGGAAAGAGCCATAACTAGATTTTTAAAGCATACTCTTTCAACATTAAAGTTACATTACAGGACAGCTTCATTCGGTTTAACAATTCCATTTTCACCAGACCATTCCAGAACACATGAAGGTGTTGAATTAGAACGAAAGGAAGAAAAGAGAAGGAATACCAAGCCACTAACAGAAAGCTGTATCTTCAAAAGAACTTTGAAATGTGACGGAAAGAAGGGAGGAGAAGTCTCAAGAAGCTGAGAACTGGGCCGGCCCGTGGCTCACTCAGGAGAGTGTGATGCTGATAACACCATGGCCGTGGGTTTGGATCCCTATATAGGGATGGCCGGTTAGCTCACTTGGGAGAGCGTGGTG
>NW_007726518.1:411330-412378 GCF_000696425.1 Galeopterus variegatus
ACTGACATAGCCAAGACTCTTTCTTAGTTCCATATCAATAGGTCAAGAGACATGTCAACATGTCAGTGAAAAAAGAAAGACTTTAAGCCCCACTATTATCTTCATCCAAGCTCCTCAGACCTGGCAAAATAGCCTGAGAGGCAGTTGAAACTCAAAAAGAATTCCTATGCTCTTAAGAGCTCTTCATAAGAATAAATCAAACAGAGGCTGCAATTTACCAGCTGAATCTTCTCAACTCCTATATGGGAAACACAGTCCAGAATGGTGGTCATGTTACTCCACAAGGAGATGTTGTTATGGAGACAGCTTTGAAGGCTCCCTGGCAATTCCAGTGTATAATTAAGGCTAGTGACTGATCACAGAACAGCCAGCAGGGTAGTGTCCATGGAAACCACCAGACGTACATTCTGACATGCACAGCAACTGTTCTGAATCAATGACTCTTTATACAGGTTTAAAAACATTGTGAATGCTCCATCAATTGCTTCTTTTGTTAGACAATGTCTGATTAAATATGCTGCGAGAGACCATGTTCTCATGCATGCTGAATTCTCAGCCATGCCTAGAGTAGGCAGTCCACAACTAAATTCACCACCTGGAACTCATGAATACAAATGGTAAATTCAGACCCAGAAAATCACTAGTTAATTTCAAGAAAGAACTACACTAGTGACTTGACAGAGCCAAGCAGGAACTGCCAATTGCTGGCTCTCACTAATCTAGGGCTGTCTATACATCATTCAATCCTCTTAATAAAGTAGACAGTATTACTATACTTGTTTACAGATGAGAAAATTGATTCACACGCCTAGAAAGTGGCACACCTGGGACTTATAGCTAGGTGAAAATTAAGTCTTGGTTCAAGTCTACAGGACTCTACATAATGCTCTGTGTTTGCAGAGCACATTGTCACTCCCCAGCTATTTTCACATACATTATCTCATATATTCTGCTTTGAAACAATTAGGAGCCCAGCTTCTAGCAGTTCCTAATTTTTTTTTTTTTTTTTTGTCTTTTTGTCTTTTTTCATGACCGGCAACGGATCGCA
>NW_007726518.1:413977-414686 GCF_000696425.1 Galeopterus variegatus
GGCTGCTTTAACAAGATACCATAGACTGGGTAGCTTATAAACAATAGAAATTTATACCTCACAGTTCTGGAGGCTGGGAAGTCCAAGATCAAGGCACTGGCAGATTCAGTGTCCAGTGAAGGCTGCTTTCTCATAGATGGCACTTTCTCATAGATGGTGCCTTCTCCCTGTGTCCTCACACAGTGGAAGGAGCAAGGCAGCTCTCGGGGACCTTTTCTGTAAGTACACTAGTCTCATTCATGAGGGCTCTGCCTTCACAATCTAATCATCTCTCCAAAGCCCCATCTCTTAGTATTGTCACCTCGGGGGTCAGAATTTCCACATATGAATTTTAGGGGGACACAGTATTCAGACCACAGCAGACGGGTACAGTGAACAGTGAGGAAAGTCAAAGAGCATTCTCTTTCCTTTTTCCCCCTGAAATCCCAGTCACTCTACCACACACCTCGTGGAGAAGAAAAGAGCCTTGACGCATGCCTCCCTTCTGCTAAAGCTCAGGAGAACGGCTTTCCATTTTTTCTAAAGCTGGTCTCCCTATTCCTTCCACAGCCTATTGAAACTTGTTTTCCCAATTTCCCCTCTTTTACAGCATCTTTCAATCTCTCTGTATATGGCTTTTTCCTTTCCTAGCTTCAAGCACACCAAAGTCCTTAATTTCCTAGAAGAGAGGTTATCTCCACAACAAGATCTAGCTATCCCCTTGCCCACC
>NW_007726518.1:415375-423906 GCF_000696425.1 Galeopterus variegatus
GGCCTGTGGCTCACTTGGGAGAGTGCGGTGCTGATAACACCAAGGCCACGGGTTCGGTTCCTTATATAGGGATGGCCGGTTAGCTCACTCGGGTGGGCGTGGTGCTGACAACACCAAGTCAAGGTTAAGATTCCCTTACCGGTCATCTTTCAAAAAAAATATATATATACATATATATATATATCTCCCTTCTTAGACTTCCCACAGTGAACTTAGCTTGCCTCCCACCTCTTGGTTATTACTTCTCTCTCGTCCTCATTACTAGCCCTTGGCATCTGTCTCCCAATCTAAGTCCTCGGCCACTGTTCCTCTCTCCTTGTCCTTTCTCTCTCTCAGTGACTTTATCTACTGATTCATTTTCTTGATTTCTGTAGGTGAAATCCAAGTGGACATGCAAAGACCTGAGTTCTCATCTACATTTGGTCCCATGTTTCCAACACAAAACAGCTCCATTTATATGTTTTATCAACACACACATTTGTCTAAAATGTATTTCACTAGCTCTACTCCCCACAGATTATTTTACAATCACCCCATTTCTGTCTGTCATGCCATGGATTTCCTGTGTCTCTAGCTACAAACCTTCAGACCATTTATGATCTTCCTCATCCAACATTCCTTATGTCCAAACTATCATTACCCACCCTATCTGTTCTAAAATGACCTGAGTCTTTGTTATCTAATTCTTTTATCATGCCACACAATAATCATATAAGTTAGATGATTAAAAGTTATTTTCCTTCAAAGTGTCAGTCAAGTTTGACCTTTCATCTTTAGTCTTGCCATCACTGCTTTGACTTACCTCTCTTCAAAATGTCTGGAACTCATCTCCAATCTATTTTAAGCACCACTGCCATACTCACCGGCTTAAACATTATTCACTGTTGGTCGGTCTCATTCAGAGGTCCACACTGGTTTCTGTGGAGTAGCTTTTAGGGTTTCCTCTCACCTGACTCTTCTGTGCCTGATCCCACCTCCACACCCTCGTCCTCTTCTGGTCACATTTATCTATCATGGTTCCCCACCTGCTCATCCCGCCTCAGGGCCCTGCAAGTCTTTCTAGAAGGCTCTCGCTCCCTTCTTCAACCTTTTGTGGGCAACCTTGACCTGCAGAAGCCAGCTCCTGCTGCTCCTCTGCCTTGGCCTGCTCACAGAGCTCTTCCTTCTCCCAGCTCCTGAAGTCAATACATCCTGCCCAGCATCACCCTCTATATAGTTTCTCCCATGTTCTTTGTCCTTCTTCTCTGGCTTCTAACATGCCTTAGGCAGGTGCTGCATAAAACTAATGCATTCCCCTCCCACGACAGTCAAACACTCCAAAGCTTTCCCTAAGTAAATGTGGACTGTGAGTAAAGTAGAGTAGTTTGGTCAGGCTGCCTGCCTCAGGTCCGGTTGGGAGTGGTGCAGCACATTCTTTGTAAACAAGTTGTGTGGGGGTGGAGTTAGTGTGCATGCATGCCCATGTATTTTTAGCTTGTTGCTATTCTTGCATGTTTCTTCAGAGTGTGTGAAGCAGAAGCTCTGAACTGCTGGTCAGGAGAGAGCTCGCGTCTAGAAATAAAGCCTATTATTTCTTCACCCACAGCTCCAAGGACCTTTTCCTGTTACCTAGCTCATAGACCTGCGTGTGAAGGGTTTGTGACCCAGTCTGGACAATTGGCTTGAGGGGTCTGTGAGACCTAGCCCTAGCTCTACATGGACCAACTGGCAGAATCATCTCCAAAAGGAGGGCCACTCAAAGAAAGACCACAGGCCTTGATGTGACACTTCCAATACCACCAAATGGTAAGAATCTAGTGCATCTTAAATCCCACCGAATTGCCAGCTGTTTCAGGCTGGCAGTAAATTATGACTCGGTTTTAGGGAAGGGACTGGGGGGAGGCATACGAGGAACCTTGGTGACAACATTTAAGGAGGCACCAGTTTCCTCTCAGGTGGCGACAGTGCTTCATAGCCGTGACAGTGAGGACGCCCTAGACCCCTCTAAGTACATGAAAGACAGAACTCTAACAAGCAAGAAACAAACCAACCAACTCAAGAGACTGATCCTAAGCAAGCTACAGAAAATTATTTTCCCAGGGCCATAATAAGAACAGACTAAGACTTGGTTTTCTGGTCTGTCACTGTCTTCAGGACAACAATTGTCACACTGGCTTTTAAGGAAGAAAGAATTCTTAGGGCGACAGCTGTGAAAGGGGAACGAGTGCTGGCTCCTCTGGCCCTTCAGGGTTGGCACTGCTGTCTGGGGACACCGCCCCACCCCTGGCTCGTCCTCAACACAAACTCACTCTGCCTCAACTGCTGCTTCCCAGCGATGCTGAGAGGGTGAGTAGGTTTGCAGTTAACAAGCATGAGGCAAGGCACCACTCAATCCCAGAAGAACTCTGCTGTGACGACTTAATCTGCTGGAACACCCACTAGGAGAAAAATATAAACTCGTGCCAGGTCTCCCTTACACGTCTACACACTCATTGCTTTTCTCTTAAATTCATTCACTTTTTCTGTATTTGTGCTTTGAAAGGGGATCCCAAGATTTTATGAAGAAGCAGTTAGATTTCACATGTCTGAATTTACCAAAATGAAAGAAGAAATATTTCTACACACTCATTGCTTTTCTCTTAAATTCATTCACTTTTTCTGTATTTGTGCTTTGAAAGAGGATCCCAAGATTTTACGAAGAAGCAGTTAGATTTCACATGTCTGAATTTACCAAAATGAAAGGAGAAATATTAAAAAAAAAAAAAGAAGAGGGGGATTGCTAAATATTCTGATATTTTAGCTTCTTAGAATGTCTCTCAAATTTCCAGAAAGAAAAACAATCGTAATAATGATAACAATATAAAATGACTCAGAAGGCACTTTTTCCCCATGCTAACTAAGCATTCGCAGACCCGACGAAAACACTAAGGTGAGGACTAGAGAGAGCCATGGAAGCCTTCACTTAGGACTTGGAAATGATGAAGTTGACTTGACTATGCCTAGGAAAATGGCCAAAAATGTGTCAAGAAAGAAGTCACCCTCAGCCCCCTGAATGACCTCCCCTCCTGTGTGTCTTTGAGTCTTTCACAGAATCCAAATTCTCCTCCGGCACCAACAGAACATCCTTCTGAGTCACTTTCTGAATGTGCTGGCACCCAGTAAAATCAATGACATCATGGGGAAATGTGCTATTTCTAAATACGATCATGTTGTATTTCAAATATCAGCACTTTTTGACGTGTAGGTGGTCCCGAGAATGGATATGTATTTGCCACTGAGGATCACTGAGTTTATTTTCAAAAAGAATAGAAAAAGAAGAGAGATTGCTTGATGTACTGAGGCTGGAAGAGACCTTAATGGCTCATCTAATTCAATCCTCCACATTTAAGAAGGATTAGCATTAAACCAGTTACTAAGGAGGAAATGGTAAATCTCCCTCAGACTTAAAGAAGAAAAATAAAATAAAATGAATGAAGAGCAGACTCATGAAACTAGAGGTTAAACAATCAAAGCCATATACATAGGGAAAATGTCTTTCCAAATACTAAAGGACAAGTTTTAAGCACTAGCACTATGCTTTGAGCACTACTACTTTACAGCTTTCAGGGGTGATTTACGTGCCATAAAATTCACCTACTGTAAATGTAAAATGTAATGATTTTTAATGAATAAATTTAATAAATTAATTTAAATGATGGTACAACCATTACCACAACCAGTTTTAGAATATTTCCATTACCCACCCCTCTGCCTCACCCCAACTCCTTTGAGCCTATTTGTAGTCAATTTCTGCTCTAAGAAACTACTGGTATATTTTCTACCTCTACACATTTTCCTTTTCTGGACATTTCACTGGAATAAGACTATATGAATTCTTTTGTGACTGCTTCTTTCACTTAGCATGATGTTTTTAAGACCCATCTATGTTTTGGCAATGTATTATCAGCCCATTCCTCCTTACTGTTGAATAGTATTCCACTGCATGTATGTACTACATTTTGTTTTTACATCCACTAGTAAGTTGATGGGCATTTAGACTGTTTACAATTTGGGGCTATTATAAATAATGCTGCTATACACATTCATGTATGAATGTTTTCTGCAGACATATATTTTAATTTCTCTTGGGTAGATTCTTAAGAATAGAATTGTTGGGTTGTATAAGCAGTTTATGCTTAACCTTTTGAGAAACTACCAAACTGTTTCCAAAGTGGCTATATACATATCCACGAGCAATTAATGAGAGGTCCAGTTTCTCAAATTCTTGCTAACACTTGGTACTGTTATATCTACATTTTTTTATTATGGGCATCCTAGTGGTGTGTTGTGGTATCTCATCATGGTTTTAATTTGCATTTCCCTAATGACTAATGATGTTGAGCACCTTTTCATGTACTTATTAACCATTCATATATCTTTAGTGAAAAGTCTGTTCAAGTCTTTTGACCATTTTTAAATTGGGTTATAGGTCCTCTCCTGGGAATATAAGAATTCTTTATACATTATGGATACAAGTCCTTTATCAGATATATTATTTGCAGATATTTTCTCCCAGGCTGAGGCTTATCTTTTCATTTTCTTAATGATGTCTTTTGAATTGCAAAAGGTTTTAATTAATTAATTAATTAATTTTTTCCTTTAATTTTTTTTTTTTGTCTTTTTTTTTTTTTTCGTGTCCGGCAACGGATCGCAACCCTCAGTGTCGCGCCCGCACCGGACCGGGACCAGCAACGGGATCGCAACCCTCAGCGTCGCACCCGCACCTCGCCCAGCCAGTGAGCGGGAACCGGTCTGCATGTGGGATCTGAACCCTCAGCGGGAGCGCCACTGCACTCCCAAGCGGCGCACTGTAGCAGTGCGCCACCGGGCCGGCCCATTTCCTTTAATTTTTTATTTTGTCGATATACAATGTGGTTGATTATTGTGGCCCATTACCGAAACCTCCTTATTTAAATGATGTAATTTAATTTATTTTATTTTTATTATTATTATTTTTTAAAAGATGACCAGTAAGGGGATCTCAACCCTTGACTTGGTGTTGTCAGCACCACGCTCACACAGTGAGCTAACCGGCCATCCCTATATGGGATCCGAACCCATGGCCTTGGTGCTATAAGCACCGCACTCTCCCAAGTGAGCCACAGGCCGGCCCCGATGTAATTTAATTTAAATGAATTTATTTTATGTTCCATGCTTTTGGTGTCCTACCTAAAGGTTCTTTGCCAAACTCCCGGCCATTAAGGCTTTTTCCTATGTTTTCTTCTAAGAGTTTTCTAGTTTTAGCATTACATGTAGGTCTATAATCCACTTTGAGTTAACAAAGTGAGGCAGGGACCTAAGCTTTTTTGTTTGTTGGTTGATTGGCATATGGATATGTGACTGTTCCAACACCATTTGTTGAAAAGACAATCCTTTCCTCATTGAATTGCCTTGGTACCTCTGCTGAAAATCAATAGACCATAAATGCCTATCCTTTTGCTAATACTAGCTTTGTACTGAATTTTCAGGTCATGTTGTATAAGTCCCCAACTTTGTTTTTCTGTTTTAAAATTGTTTTAGCTATTGCATTTCCAAAAATATTTAAGATAAGTTTGTGAATTCCTACCAAAAAAAAAAGCCTGCTGGGATTTTGATAGGGATCGCATTGAATCTATGATCAATTTAGGAAGAACTTCCATCTTAACAATATTGAGTCTCTCCTTTGAGGTCTTCTTTAATTTGTCTCAGAAAGGTTTTGTAATTTTCAGTGTATAAATCTCATACTCCTTTGTTAAATTCCTAAGTATTTTTTTCTTTTTGATGCTATTGTGAATGGAACTGTTTTCATAATTTCATTTTTGTGAATATGACTGTTCATTATTAATATAAAAAGCTACAGTTGATTTTTGTACACTGGTCTTGTATCCTGAGAACTTGATTAATCGTTTAGTAGTTCAATTAGTATTTTTATAGATTCCTTGGATTTTCTACACATAGGATGAGCTCATTCATGGATAAAGACAATTTTACTTCTTCCTTTCCAATCTGGATGCCTTTTTTTTTTTCTTATTGTACTGCCCCAAACTTCCAGTACAATTTTGAATAGAAGTGGGAAGAACGAACATTCTTGTGTTGCTCCCGAAAGGGGGAAAGTACAGTTGACCCTCAAACAACACCAGTTTGAACTGCGTGGGTCCACTTACACATGGGTTTTTTTGCAATAAATGAACAGATGACATACCTATTCAGTTAAGTAGCCTACCTAACAGTAAGCTATTAGCAGTTAAGTTTTGGGGGAGTCAAAAGTTATACTTGGGTTTTTGACTGTGGGGGATAACGGGATGGGAGAGAGAGGGGGTCGGGTCCCCTAACCCCTGCATGTTCAAGGGTCAACTGTAATTAGTCTTTCACCACTAAGTAAAATGTTAGTTATAGGGTTTTCACAGATTTTATCAGGTTGAGGAGGTTCTCTTCTATTACTAGTTTTTTGAGAGTTTTTTTATCATAATAGATGTTGGAGTTGGCCATACAATTTTTCTGAACCTATTGAAATGACCATGTATTTTTGTTCTTTATTCCATTAATATAACACATTATATTAATTAATTTTCATATGCTAAACCAACGATGTGTTCCTGGGATAAATCCCACTTGATCATGGTGTATAATCCTTTTTATATATGTTTATATGTTTAATTTGTTTGCTAATATTTTGTTAAGGATCTATGTTCATGAGGGATATTAGTCTGTAATTTTCTTACAATTTTTTTGTTAGCTTTAATATCTTGGTAACTCATCTCATAGATTAAACTGGGAGTTATTCCCTCCTCTACTAGTTTCTAAAAGAATTTGTAAAAAAAAAAAAATCTTCTTTAAATATTTGATAGAATTCATCAATAAAGCCAACTGGGCCTGGGCTTTTTTTGTGTGGAAAGATTTTTAATTACTACTTACATCTATTTATTTGTTACAGGTATATTCAGATTTTCTACATCTTCTTGAGTTGGTTTTCCTAATTTGTGCCTTTCTGAGAATTTGTCCATTTTGTTTAAATTATCTAATTTGCTGGCATAAAGTTATTCAAAATAAAAATGGATAAAGTTATTTATAACATACAATCCCTTTAGTTTCTATAGAATCAGTAGTAATGTACCTTCTTTCATTTCTAATTTTGATAATTTGTATCTTCTCTCTTATTTTCTTGTTCAGTCTAGCTAGAGGTTTGTTAAAGAACCAACACTGACATTCTATATTGCTTTTCTGTTTTCTATTTTATTAATTTCCACTCTGAACTTTATTATATTCTTCCTTCTGCTTACTTGAGTTTAGTTTGCTCTCTTTTCTTTTTGTAGTCTCTTAAGATGGAAGCTTAGGTTATTGATTTGAGACTTTTCTTCTTTTCTGACATGGGTGTTTACAGCTATAAATTTCCCTCTGAGCACTACATTAGCTGCATCCACAAATTTTGATATGTTGTGTTTTTGTTTTCATTTGGTTCAAAATATTTTTAATATCCCCTTATAAATTCTTCTATGACCAATGGGTTATTCAGAAGTATATTTAATTTCCAAGTAAATGGGATTTTTCTATACTTTTTCTGTTATGAATTTCAAATTTAATTCTGCTATGGTCAGAGAACATACTTTATATGATTTCAATCTTTAAAAATTTATTGAGAGGGCTGGCCAGTTATCTCAGTTGGTTAGAGCACAGCCTTATAACCTCAAGGTCATGAGTTCAGATCTCCATACCAGCCAGCCACAAAAAAAAAAAAAAAAAAAATCATTGAGACTTGTTTTGTGACCCAGCATATCTTCTATGATATAGAGCATGTTCTATGTGTGCTTGAGAAGAATGTGTATTCTGAAATCAAATGGGGGAATGTCATATAAACATCATTTATGTCAAGTATGTTGATAGTGTTGTTCAAGTCTTCTGTGTCTTTCTATATCCTTGCACTTCTTTCTAGTTCCAGCAAATGTTGAGAGAGTGGCATTGAAATCCCCAACTATTATTGCTGCATAGTCTATTTCTCTTTTCTATTACTTTTTGCTTCATATATTTTGGGGTGCCATTGTTAAGTATGTATACATTTAGAACTATTACATCTTCCTACCATATTAAACCTTCTATCAGTATTAAATGTCTCTATTTTCTCTAGTAATATTTCCTGTTATAAAGTCTATTTTGCCTGACTTTACTATTGCCATTCCAGCCAGCTTTCTTATGGTTTCTCTGTTTGCATGGTGTATGTTTTTCCATCCTTTTACTTTCACTCTATTTGTGTCTTTGAATCTAAGGTGTGTCTCTTGTAAACAGCAGATAGTTGCGTCTTGCTTTTTTTGTTTTGTTTTTGGCAGCTGGCTAGTACAGAGATCCAAACCCTTGAGCTTGGTGTTATCTGCAGCACACTCTAACCAAATGAGCTAACTGGCCAGCCCAGGTCTTCCTTTTTGAAATCCAGCCTGACGATCTTTCTTTTGAATGGGGAATTTAGTCCATTCACAACATTTTTTTTTTGGTCTTTTTTCGTGTCCGGCAACGGATCGCAACCCTCAGTGTCACGCCCGCAC
>NW_007726518.1:424906-435815 GCF_000696425.1 Galeopterus variegatus
CGTGACCGGCAACGGATCGCAACCCTCAGTGTCACGCCCGCACTGGACCAGGACCGGCAACGGGATCACAACCCTCAGTGTTGCACCCGCACCTCGCTCAGCCAGTGAGCGGGAACCGGTCTGTATGTGGGATCCGAACCCTCGGCAGGAGTGCCGCCGCACCCCCAAGGGGCACACTGTAGCAGTGCGCCACCGGGCTGGCCCCCATTCACAACATTTAATGTAATTATTGATATCGCTGCTAGCAAAGAATCTCAGTTTTCTGGGAATACCTTTATTTCTTTTTCATACTTGAAGGGTAGTTTTGCTGTATATCAAAATCGTGGTTGATAGGTTTTTCCTTTTCAGCATGTTCAATGTGTCATCTCACTGCCTCTGGCCTCCACTGCTTCCACTGAGAAGTCAGCTATTCATAGTACTGTTGATCCCCCATATGTGTTAAAATATTACTCTCTTACTGCTTTCGAGATTATTCTCTTTGTCTTTCAGCAGTTTAATTATAATGTGTCCAGATATAGATCTCTTTTTGTTTATCCTACTTGTAGCTCATTGAGCTACTTGGATCTGTAAATTAATAGGCTTTTAAAATCAAATTTGGGAAGTTCTCAACCATTATTTCTTCAAATATTTTTTTCTATCCCTCTCTCCTCTTCTTCCGAGATTCTTATTACACATTTGTTGACATGGGTCTCTGAGGTTCTGTTCACATTTCTTCAATTTTTAAAAATCTTTGTTTTAGGGCCGGCACGTGGCTCACTCGGGAGAGTGCAGTGCTGATAACACCAAGACCACGGGTTTGGATTCCTATATAGGGATGGCCGGTTAGCTCACTTGGGTGGGCGTGGTGCTGACAACACCAAGTCAAGGTTAAGATCCCCTTACTGGTCATCTTTAAAAAAAAAAAAAAAAAAAACTTTGTTTTTTAGATTGAATAGTTTCCTCTACTCTATCTTCCAGTTCACTTATTCTTTCTTCTCCTATCTCAAACCTGTTGTTGAGTCCCTCTAAAGAATTTCATTTCAATTACTGTACTTTTCAATTCCAGAATTTCCATTTGGTTCTTTTTTTAAAAGAAAAAAATTTTTATCTCTTTATTGAGATTCTGTATTCATTGAGTCTTTCCTTTAATTCTTTGAACTTGNTTCTTTTTTTAAAAGAAAAAATTTTTTATCTCTTTATTGAGATTCTGTATTCATTGAGTCTTTCCTTTAATTCTTTGAACTTGGTTTCCTCCCAGTCTCTGAACATATTTAAATAGCTGCTTTGTAGTCTTTTTTGGCTAAATCCTACATTTGAGAACAGATGCTCAGAGATAGTTCATATTGATCGCTTTTTTCCTGCACATGCATCACATTTTGCTTCCCTGAATGTCTTTAATATTTTATTAAATACTGGACATTTTAGATAATATATGGTAGCAGCTCCAGATTCTGACTTTGCCCACAATGTTGTTTTTATTGTTGTTTTGCTTATTTAGAAGTTTTCCTGGACTAAGTCTATGAAATATGTCTCCCATATAAGGTACAGTTGCTGATGTCTTTACTCAATATTTTTTCTTGTTTTTATTTTTAAGTGTGGTTTCTAGGGGTCATCGCCATGTCTGCATAGCTTAGTGTTCTGGCAAAGACTAGTGAGGAGTTTTGCTCAAACACCTTGAGCCAAAAAGGCTTCTCTCTGCTTCTGACTCTGTGTGTGGGCTGGGGAGCACATTCAAACCTCAGGCTGTTTTCGTGTCTGCCCTGGCTTTTGCTTTCTGCTGGCTCTCTCCCATCTCCTGTGTGTGCATGCAGGCTCTGTTGGCCAGGGATGTGTGATTGTCTTGGGCCTGCTCCATCTCTGCTGCTCATGCACACAGACTAAGTTCAATCTGAAATATATGGAGAGCTATCAAGCCCTTGATGTCTGTCTTAACTCCCGGAATTACCTAGTAAGTCCCCAGCTAGACCACTGGTCCATTACTTGCTCCAAAGAGGACAATCAACTCAAGCTAGTGGAGCTATTGGCCTTTCCTGTTCATTTATCACCAAGTTGGCCACTTTAACTGACAATTCTCCAAACAGAGTGAGCCCCTTCTGGAAGCAGCAACAGGCTGCTGGTTTTCACAGCCTGCCCTGCTCTGATTGAACTATCACACTGACAGCACTGGGGCGGAGGGAATGGGAGAAGCAACAGGCAAGAACATCACAAATTTATTCAGTTTCTACTCAAAGTTTAGCAGTTTTCATAAATAAATGTTTCTCAGTTTGGTGTATGCCTTTTGTCAACTTTCAGAGAGCTGAAATTGATGTTTATGACAGTCTTTTTCCAGCTTTCTAGTTGCTTTTTTGGGAAAGGTTTTGTCAACTTCTTCACTTGGTCATGATGGAAATCAATATCTCAGCCACTCCTTATAGTTGTCTGGAATTGCAAATTTCTAATTCTATTAAAAAGTAGACCATTGGGTGAAAATATCACTGTGAAATCTTATTTTCAAAGAAAAATGTTTGAGTATTAGTATTTTTTATGGAAAAAGCAAAGAAAAAACATAAAAATGATCAAAGATGCAAGTTTAATTATTTCATTAGATTAAATTAATTAAGAAATCTCACTCCTCAGAAGCAGCACCTAGGGCCCTGCAACTTGACTCCAAGACATTAGGGAAATGGAATCCTCCAATGGCAAGAAGTTAGTCCCAAAGCACTTCAGTTAAGGCTGTGCATCCCACCGCTGCTTTTCTGCTCCTCCTGTGTCTTGGTAATTTTCCCACCTCTTTATCTTATGCATCAACTATGGTCATTCACATATACAAAGGCCTTTCTTGAAATAGGCTCTTTTATGAAGGCTATGTTACCCAACTTGGCCGTCTGTCTGTTTTCCTTTCTCTGTCACATTGGTCAGGCTGAGTCCTCTTGGGCAAGTCACTTGAGCTCTGGACACCCTCACAGCCCCCAGGAAGGAAAATAAGAACTGCCCCCTGCATCCAGGAGTGTTTTCCTTTCTCTGTCACATTGGTCAGGCTGAGTCCTCTTGGGCAAGTCACTTGGGCTCTGGACACCCTCACAGCCCCCAGGAAGGAAAATAAGAACTGCCCCCTGCATCCAGGAGTCTAGTCTCAGAGCTAGAGCAGTCTTAGAGATTCTTTGGCAAACCTCTCATTTTCACATGGGTAAATTAAGGCTCAGGGAAATTAAGTGGCCTACTCATGGCCACCTTCCAGGAGCGTGATAAAGATTAAATATGTCATCCTGATAAAATAGGCGGAAGGCCTCGGAAATTATCTGAATGAGTGAAGCATCAAGCTCAGGGCCAGTGACTAGAAATGGTTTCATGAAGATCCAACTTTACACTACCCAAGCTCTGAGAACACTGGACACACAGGCTCTTGAGAGAGATTTTCCCATCCCTCCTCTCCCTCTTACCTTAGCAAAGAAAATCCAGGCTGCACACTGCCCTGGGGCCAGAAGGATTTTTAGCTTCACTGTACTCAACATGAGAAAGAATCCCAAAAATCCACTGGAAAGAGAAAATATTCTTTTGTTAGTGAAGCTTGTCTTCCTCTAACCAATAGCTGTCTAGTTTCTGCTACATTTTACCAGTCAATTTCTAATTATTATGCAACCTCTATCTCATCTGTGATTTCTAGTGACCTCTGGATAAAAATACCAAAAATTAAAAAAAACCAAACAAACCATTAAGCTCTTCTTTTCTAAGGAGCTATGCAATAAGAGCATTTCATTGAAGGTGGGGAGGGGGTTTAGAAATTTGGGAGGTCTCTGGTCTCAGGCTAAATCAAGAAAGAAAAAATTATAACACAGAGGACAATACCTTCCACTTCTTCTCATATTACTTCTGGAGCTTGGTGCTTGCTAAGGTAGAGCTTCAATTTTTTCAAGCAAAACAAACTGGCAGGAAAAGACTTCCAAAGGAAAACTCACCACATGTCCCCTGGGCTCAAGGTAAGAATCTGAAGGGGAGACTTGGCTCCAGTAACCCATGCAGCTGAGGCCAGAGGTCTCCAAACCAGGCCAACCTCCACAGAAGCTATGCTTTGGAAATGATGCCTAAGCACATATGTGTGTACTGAAAGATCCCCACCCCTGGGAGCCTGAGGGTGGGGCAGCATCTTGGGGCTATTCAGAGGCCTGGATCAGCAAGGGCACTGGCACAGCAGTGGGTAGGGATGTAGTGCCTATGCCGGAACCATATTCAAAAGTGTCACCATGTGATCAGAGCCAGAGCAAAGGCAGCTCCCAACTCTTCCTGGCATTTGGAGACAAAACAATTGGGAAGAACTGAGGCAAAGAAAACACAAGAGAGAGAGAGAGAGAGGCTGATTTCTTGCAAATATGACTATGTGCAAGTGGTGGCTTGAGGGACAATTGGGAAGAAGTGAGGCAAAGAAAACACAAGAGAGAGAGAGAGAGAGAGAGGCTGATTTCTTGCAAATATGACTATGTGCAAGTGGTGGCTTGAGTGTGACTTTTACTTGAAATTAAAAATTGAAAAGCAAGAGAAATGACTGTATATTTACCCCAAGCCAGAGAGCCAGGTCATGCAAGCTGTATTTCTTTTGTAACTGCAGAGCCTCAAGAGTCACACTCCACCTGAACTTTATTATAGGCATTGGTGTGAGCTCGACACAAATCATAAACTCTGAGAGGGAAGAGCCCAGTATTGGGCTGCTCTTTGTATTTTCCCCAACAGAGCACAACATGGTGCCTTGGTCATAGTAAGTACTACATAAATGCTTGTCAGGTTGAATTAGAAGCAGGTTGAACTGAATTGAGCACATCTAAGACCAAATTTCACAGAGATGTGTACCTTTACATCATTAGATTAGATCAGTTCATAGCCACATTCTCGGGGCAGGACAGGAGACAGGTATTAGGTTTCCCCTGTGTACATTTCAGCCTGTTTGGCCCTGATAACCTGTGTTTTGCATCTGCAGCCATGGGAGACCAGGCAGCTATGGATTAAGACATCAAGTCACAACCCAAAGTCAAAGCGGCCTGTGTGGGTAGGCAGCAGGCTGGAAATAAAGTGCCCTGGACCACTATTCTTAGCTGTGCTCACTGACCCTCGTAACCTTGACCAAATCCCTCTTTTTCTTGCCTCAGGTTTTGTGTTCTTAAAGTAGGAATATGCATAGCGGTCATCATCCTATTTTACAAAAATCAGAGACTTTTAGAACAGACAGGTTACCTCCTAAGCCCAAAGTCTCACTCTATTAACAAACTGCAGCACATATACAATTAGAACTCAGGTCTCCATGTGTCCTTGACCAGCTAGACAAAGAGTAGGACGTTCCAGGTCCTGTGGCTGTGAGGGTGGGTGGAAAGTGAGGCAGCCAGTGCTCCAGGCCTCCTCTTGCTGGCTTCCACGCCCTGCGTCCAAGGAGGTACCAATGCACAGGGGCCTGTGCAATCCCCCATACCTACTCCCCTCCCAGTCTTTTCATCTCCTATCTACCTGCAGCCAGAGGAAGGGCATGATTCCACGTAACCTACCCACTCAGCAAAGACTCTGGGCTAGGAAAGGCGAGTCCCAGCTTGTGACAGACATGCTTATGGAAGTATCTAGGATTCTTCCCCATGGTTTGACTTGTGTGTCTGTGACTCATTTCTAAATGACACATGGATCTCTGATCTTCCTCCTTCCACGTGCAGCTTTTCTATCCCTTGCTAGGGAAGCAGCTCTGAAAAGCAGAGACAGGATCCCAAGAGTGAAGGAGCCTGGGCACAGGAGACACCCTATTAGTGGGGTCCTCAGGTCATGGCTACTGTTGCTTCCTTCGGGTCTGCTGTCCCAGGACCTTCTGAAAGTGACAATTCTCAGTCTGAGATATGGTCATAGAAGAGCCATTGAAATGACACGGGGAAAACCACCACATTCTTAAAGGGGTTAAGCTTTGTACTGAAGCCAGGGGACAAAATGTAACAGAGAATTAATTCAAATAATAATTTCCAAATTTTTAAAATAAAAACATCTGATTTATCATGTGCATCATGAGAAACCTGCAGATTGAAAGGGGCAGAAATAGAGGCAGAATGTCCCCCCCACAAAGCCAGCACCAATGTGCAGTGAACTGTGCTGCTCTGTTCCAAATAACCAAACAATTGCTGACTGCCCCTGCACCCGGCTTGCCCGTGCTGCCAACAAGCGCGCGGGCACCGGGCAGCACCGAGACCCGAGCCACATAATCCCAGCAAGTGGGCAAGCGGACCAGGCCTAATCAAAGTGACAGGAACTACGAAGATGCATTCTGTCAGTGACTTCCTGAAACTTTTCTAAAAGTGATAAATAAGTCATTTTAAGGCTCATATGCAGAAACAAACTCTATAATACTGACTTTTTTTCTTTTTCTTTTACCCCAACAAACCTGAGGGGCATGATGTACCCCACTCAGAAACAGTACTTAGCCACACATCAGCTTTTTAACTCTCTATCCAAAATCACTGCTTCACAACGTGCCATTTTATATGTATGGGAACAGGTGGTCTGACACAGCAATTTTACATAGCTATTGCTCATTGTTTCTTAACATTTTCAACAAACCTGAGGGGCATGATGTACCCAACTCAGAAACAGTACTTAGCCACACATCAGCTTTTTAACTCTCTGTCCAAAATCACTGCTTCACAAGGTGCCATTTTATATGTGTGGGAACAGGTGGTCTGACACAGCAATTTTACATAGCTATTGCTCATTGTTTCTTAACATTTTATCTACAGTAGACATGAGCAGATAATAGTAATGGTCACCATTTATTAGCCCAGGCAGCATGCTTAGGGCCTTACACATTTTATTTAATAATACAAACAACTGCCCTGTGTTGGTCTATTTTTCCATTTTACAGATGAGAAAGCTAAGGCTTGGGAGAACTTGGTAACTTGGCCTGAAGACCACACAAGCAGCATGCAGCAATCCTGGGGTTCAACCCAGGTCTGGTCTTTTCCCCATACCAGGTACATGCTCTGAGACTGTCCACAGAAGCCTTTCTACTTCTCAGCATAATAAAGTCAAGCAAAGTGGGGATCATGGCAGGAAAAGGGATGCAGGGTAAGTATGAACTTCTGTATATTGAGATGTATCCATCTTCATTAATTGGTCTACATCCTGAGTACTGTCCAAGGCCAAATACTAATGATCACCTTATTGTCTAGACATCTAGTTGTCGGTTGCTCAGAGTCTTAGGGTTCAGTGGAGGTTTTTTGGAAGTTGACTTCAGGAGCAAGACGGAGGCCACAATGGAAGCTGAGAGGGTAAGATTTGTGGCCTAAATCCTCCCTTGAACTGAATCAGTTTCATTAGTTTTATATCTTGAACTTCTGTGTGAGATTTACTTGTAGAGGGGAAAAAAGTGGGGGAATCCTAGCTTTTCAGCAACTTTGAAACCCACTGCCCTGGCTGAGGCACCTCTGCAGGCCAGGGGTCATCGTAGGACGTAAGCTGACCCTGGGTGCCCAAGGGTGTTCAGTACCAACTTACTGGTGCCCGAGCAGGCTGCTTTCCTGCCTGTACCCATTTGCTCCTGCCACTCATTCAGATCACCAGCAATGACCCTGGACATCAAAGAGACAAAGACACAGCTGACAGCACAGAAAACAGACAAATCAGTGAGTTCAAGATTACCTGGCACAGCAGCTGCCATGGAATCTGTAGAAATACAGGAATGGGAAGTCCAGGACGCTGAAGAGATCACCTGAGGGGCACAGAAATGGTGAAACACTGGCCCGCATGACCCCACACACCCAGGACACACAAGACGAGGGTCTTCAGCACAGAAGCCCCCTGCACTGAGCGGCCTGCATTGAATTCACTCTGGCATTCCTAGGGATTCTGTGTTGGCACTGCCTTATGATAATAATAATAATAGCTTGATAATAGTGACCATTTATTGAGAGCATGCCTTGTGCCAGGCCCTATTCTTAAAGCATTATGCATATTATCACTCAATTTTCTTAAGGTTCTGTGGGGTTTGAATTTTAGCTGGAGCTCAGAGAAGTTAAGAGATGTGTCTGAGATTGCACAACTTTTGAAGTGTGGAGCCAGAACGTGAACTCCAGTCAATCCAAACCCTGAGATCTTTCCTCTTCCCCAGGCAGCCATCCCTGAACAAGGAGGCTGTAAAAAAAAAAAGAAACTTTTTAAAGAATCTTTTCTGTGTTATGTCTAAAAAAAGGTCATGAATGTATTCCCCTGACATCTTTTTTCATTTTTGTGTTTAATTACTGTGGAAACAACGCAGGGACCAGATTGACTGTGCATACTCAATTTAGTGTGAGGTCCAAAGGGTGCATTTATTTCTCGTGAAGTAAGTTCATTCTTTTAGTTCCATGTGGTGCAAGAGGAAATAATCACACATATTGGCTGCTTCCCTTTCTGGAATTTGAACTTGGTCACAAACAAGAAGTCAGGAGATTAGAAAGGCAGAAAGCCTTCCAAAAATGTCCAGAGAAAAGGAATTAAACATTTCCACAGCAGATAGCTTAATCCCTTCAAATCTGGGCTTTCTGAGACTCTGGAGAAACGGGCCTTCCATACGCTAGGCCTTGGTCTGTCTCTCATTCTGGGGGGACTGGAGGGAGAGGCTGATTTTCCTAAGTATTCATGATTTACTGGGGTGTAGTGGGACACCCGGACAGCATTTGCATCACCACTGCACCTATTAATCAAGCCATTCAGAACGAAAGACTCGATTGGCTCCTATGTTTCCCTGGAGGCCTAAACATCTCAAATGACTCAACCCTCTATTGGGAAGGAAGGTTCTGAACTCTACTTCCCTGGAGGGTTGTTTCTTATCATGATTGTTATGTTTGTTCATGTCAATTGTGTGTGTGTGTGTGTGTGTGTGTGTGTGTGTGTTTGTGTGTGTGTGTTTACAAGGAGGGTTTCTTGGGATTTGGTTTTCATGCAGCTCCACGGAGGTTAAGAGTTCTCTTTCTGCCATGATTTCACAGAATACCTCTACCATCCAATGTATGTTGGTGAAGGCAATTTAAAAAAGACAACATCTAGTGCATGCAGAGCCCCGACATCTTCTGAAGTCCCTTTCCCCAGAGAAGTGACAGCTCAGGCAACCCTGGGGACCCCAGGCCTATAGAGTGGCCAGAGCCCCTTTTCAGGCAGCTGGAGGAGACGCCATGGGGAATTTGCTCTGTCTCTTTGGCAGCTGTGGGCTCAGAGCCCTTTCCCAATCTCCCTCTCAGTGTGAGAGGGACTGCAGTGCAGTCAGTGTGATAATGAGCAATGGCAGAGAGGGAGGCTGGTTAAATCCAGGACCTGCACACCCCTCCTCTCACACCCAGTCATTCATTAGAAATGCCCCAGGGGGTGAACTGGACTTTGGGATGTGTTGGCAACTTCTATAGCCCAGCCCAGGCTTTGAAGGAGGTCTGAAGAGCAGAGGAGTGGTCAGAGGTAGATTGGGAGGGAGGAAGATAAAAAAAAAATCACGGAATTTACCAGTTAGATAATAACCCCCACCCAAATCCTGAAAACTGATGCTACAAATTATTGAGAGAGAGAATGAGGGAACAAGAGAACAGCCCGATCTTACCTCCGAGCCACTTCTCACCCAGCACTATGCTGACTGCAGCTGCCCCTCCTCCTGGAACGATTGGGTCCTTGTGAGCAGGGGCTTGCTCTTGCTCATCCCCATATCCACTGTGTCAGCACCACCCCCGACACGTAGCAAGCAATACCGAACTGAGAATATCCAAAAGACCTAAACCTCTCTTGCTTTCCCTGAAGATAATGCTCCAGTTTCCAGTTGGCTTCGTCTAGTTGCTACTCTTAGAGACTAGAACGCTCATACACTGCTGGGTGGGAATGTAGGGTACAGTTTCCAGTTGTGCTCTTTGATTTCCAGTTTGCCCCAAATGCTTCCCCTTAGATGCCTTCACCCTGCCTTCCCTTTTACAAAGTGGCTCTTAAGCCGACAGGATGCACAGCAAAGGCTGTAACCAGCAAAGGCCGTAACTGTGCTGTGAATGCCCCTGAAGAGTATTCACAGTGTAGCTGGCCGGCCCCAACCACAGGAGAACTTGACACAGAAGCCTAAAAAATATGTGAAGATGCTCACAAGATAACACTCCTGCACTGCCCAGTGTAAGTGACAAAAGAGCCGTACACATGTTTTGTGGCAGCCACATGAGGCTTATGCAATAAGCCAGAGTTGAGCCTTCATCGGGCTCCACAGTTAAAATTCTGCTGACTCGGACTGAGGGAGTATATCCTACAGCAGGAAACAGCCATGGTGAGAAGTGGGGCACAGTATTACCACATTTGCGACTGATACCTGAACACGAAGAAAATTTCCTCTCACCACATCTTAGCCTAAGAACTGGCAGGGAAGGCAGAGGTCAGTTCCAAAGAGTAATTAGTGCTGCTTGCTTTATCTCACACATGAGCAGCACACACCAGGTAGCCAGATTATTTCTGGGCAGATCCCTGTGGGTCTCCTTCCACCTCTGGTTCCTTGAAATTCTTTCTCTCCCTTGAACACCACAGCAGAGGGCCCCATACAACTATGAGGTGCAAACTTTCCAGCATAGGAAGAATTTCTCTTCTCTGTGACTGCTTAAAACAGTCTGGTGGGAAGGTGCTACTCATCTCAAACACGGTTCCAAGATTCTTGGAGCCTCTACATGAATCATGAGGTCGAAAGGCTGGAGGGGGAGATGGCTCCCACCTGCCAAGAAGCAAACCTTGTGGCAGGGCCTGGGCCCAGGGCAAGGAGAACTGTCTACCTGATCTCTACCACCACTGCCAGTGCACCCCAAAGGTGCATCTACATGAAAGCTCATCTTCCTAGTCACTCATGAATGAGTGAGGGGGGAAGCTCCATGAGGAACACCATCTAGAGACAGTTACACCCCTGCCAGAACAGCTAAGACAAGACTGACAACACCCACGTCAGTACGGATGT
>NW_007726518.1:435825-449779 GCF_000696425.1 Galeopterus variegatus
AGTTACACCCCTGCCAGAACAGCTAAGACAAGACTGACAACACCCACGTCAGTACGGATGTGCAGCAAGTAGAACTCTCAAACACTGCTGGGTGGGAATGCATGGCACACACACTTTGGAAAACTGGCACTTCCTTAGGAAGTCAAATGTACTCTAAGACCCAGTAATCCTACCCCTAGGGATTCATCTGGCAGACATGCAAACATAAGCACAAAAAAAGTCTTCTATGAGAATGTTCTTAGTAGCTTTTTGGATACTCAAAATAGTCACAAACTGGGAGCAGCCCAGGGGGGCATCAACAGGTGAACAGATAAAACGTGGTATGTTTACACAATGAAACGCTACTCGGCAACAGCAAGGAACAAACTGGTGATATACACAACATGGATGAATCTCTAAACACTACTCTGAATGTAAGAGCTAGACCCAAAAAATACTTAACTGATTATTCCACTTATATGAGGCTCTAGAACAGACCGAACTTATCCATGATAATAGAAATCAGATCAGTAGTGGCCCCGGTGGTGGGCGAGGAGTGGCTTGGAAGGGGCTTCAAGAAACTTTCTGTAGGGACAGAAATGTTCTCTATCTTGATAGGGGTGTGAATTACACAGGTGTGTACATTTGCTAAAGTAGATCGAGCTGTACATTTAAGATATGTGTATTTCATGTATGTAAATTATATCTCAATTTTAAAATGTTTTTAAAGCGCTACCAAATAATGAAGACATAAATAACAAAAGAAGGGGTAAGAACAACCAAAAAAATGAAGCCCCACTTTAAAATTTCAGAAAGTATTAACAGATTCTTCAAAAAAAGACTGTACCTATAGACCTTGACTCTCACTGTGTCTTAACTAGGGCAGGTGGGGAATCAGGAAGACAGCTCTCCCCAACCCACACTCGGGCCCCACAGAGGACTTTCTAGATGGAGAGTGTAATAAGCAAGTGGGAAAGAGTAGTGTTCTATCTTAAAAATGGGCTAGACTACACATGGGTCCAATCGGAAAGCTAACAAATTGGCAAGAATTGGAGCCACTCAATAAGAGTAGACCTTGAATAGTTATGGAGAAGAGAAATCTTTCTTAGCTGTTTTATTTGCTGAAACTTTGTAGTCAACTGTATACTACTATGAGAAAACATCATCAGGAACCATCAGTGAGTGTAGGGCAACTGACCTACCAAGGGTCTTCTAGATTCTGAGCTTCCATCATCTCTCACACCAAATTATTACCTTAATATGGACCTGCCTTAGATAGTACTTATTCACTCTAACAAACTAATGAAGCACTTTACTATTCTCGAGTGCTTTTTGAAGCAGTGGGCAATGCTTACAGTTGCACAAGTTGCGCGCTACACAACTTCAAAGGACAGGCCACTGTCTACATAGACCACAACTGTTTGCAGTGGCCCTGAGAGCTTGTAAAAGTTAAATCTGATCAAAACCTGGACAGTCTCTTCTCATTTGGATTTCATAAGCAGCTTCACTACTCTAGTCAAGATTGTTTTGCTACTCAGTAGCCCTCATCCAAGCAGGTACCACGGACAAACTCCACATCTACCAAGGCTTTAAGTCAGCGGCGCTCCACTGACAAGAGGTGAAAGGAGAAGCAGACACACAAACTTTGAAACAGTTTGTAAAAGTTCTAAGAAAGTAACAAACATGACCATGGGGATCACACATAGAACACCTTTATAAAAAGAACATGCTTTCACATCACTTAATACATGTAGAAGTAGGTGTGATTTTACAGTGTTTCCCTGGGATGCTCATGGGTTAGATACTGAACTTGGTACATGGAAGTGTCTGGCTTCTTTTGGAAGGCTGCAACCAGTCTGTACATAACCCTATACCTTCCCCAGCGCTTTTGCAGGAGCCCTGCTATGAGGGCTACCGAGGTCTGCAGGACTCCTGAACCCTACATCTCTTGGCTGGGGAGCCTCAGCTACTTATAGCAAGGGAGGCCACAACCACCTCTGCTATTTACATGAGAGGCACAGCCAGTATCACTGGCCCAGCAAAATCCTCAGAAGCCCAACTTTCTATTCCTGGCCTCTTCAGTGACACCACCTCAGCTAGCAGGAAACTGCAACAAACCAAAGCCGCAGACAGGATTCCTTCAAGAGCATGTGCCAAGGCGCTCTCTGACGAATCCCACAGGCTATGCAACGCCCTGAGCTGCCCACTGCAGGCCAATCCTGGATCATTTACCATGTGCTAGGACTGAAGCCAGCAGGAGAAAGAATGGGAGGCGGGCACCTGGTGTCCATTCTTCTTTTTTTTAATTTTAAAATATAATGTGAAAGAAAAGTAATCCTTGTAAGTATCCTCTTGTGGCATAACTAAGCTCCAAATAGGTTCTCAAATCAGAGAGATTTCTTCCCCCCAACGCACACATTTTCTTGTTGACCTATAATTAACCCTTTTAAAGTATACACTTCCGTGGTTTTTAGTATATTCACAGAGATGTGCAACCATCACCACTATCTAATTCCAGAACATTTTTAACACCTCAAAAAGAAATGGAAGCCTACTTTAAATTACTCTTCTGCCCAGGCCAGTCTACAGTCTTAGGCTGCTGACCACTTTGTGTTCCCAGAGAGTAACTAAGATCCCAAGGTATTCGCCCTGAGCTGCCCACTGCAGGCCAATCCTGGATCATTTACCATGTGCTAGGACTGAAGCCAGCAGGAGAAAGAATGGGAGGTGGGCACCTGGTGTCCATTCTTCTTTTTTTTAATTTTAAAATATAATGTGAAAGAAAAGTAATCCTTGCAAGTATCCTCTTGTGGCATAACTAAGCTCCAAATAGGTTCTCAAATCAGAGAGATTTCTTCCCCCCAACGCACACATTTTCTTGTGGACCTATAATTAACCCTTTTAAAGTATACACTTCCGTGGTTTTTAGTATATTCACAGAGATGTGCAACCATCACCACTATCTAATTCCAGAACATTTTTAACACCTCAAAAAGAAATGGAAGCCTACTTTAAATTACTCTTCTGCCCAGGCCAGTCTACAGTCTTAGGCTGCTGACCACTTTGTGTTCCCAGAGAGTAACTAAGAGCCCAAGGTATTCTTGTACTGACTTAAAAGTTTAGCAATAGCTCAAGGTAAAATGTCAGACCACTGGCCACTATTACCAGCGGACACCAACTTGGAAACTGGTAGATAAAATGCCCCGAAACCAAGAGAAGCTCCAGAAAGAAATGTAGAAATTTCCATAGAAAAGTATTCACTTGCTTGGGATACTTTATAATAAAGTACAAGATCACTGAAAAAGCAGCATTCCCAAGGTATTCTTGTACGGACTTAAAAGTTTAGCAACAGCTCAAGGTAAAATGTCAGACCACTGGCCACTATTACCAGCAGACACCAACTTGGAAACTGGTAGATAAAATGCCCCGAAACCAAGAGAAGCTCCAGAAAGAAATGTAGAAATTTCCATACAAAAGTATTCACTTGCTTGGGATACTTTATAATAAAGTACAAGATCACTGAAAAAGCAGCATTTTTAGGGGGAAAAAACCTGGAAAGAGGGTCATGAGACCTAAACTCCAGTCTCCCTCTTCTACTCACCCACTCTGTATCATCTAGGTCACGTCACTTAACTCCTCTGGGCTTCAATTTCCTCACTTGTAAAATTTGGTAGCACCTGGAATAATCACTAAGATTCTTTCCCACTCTGATAATCATGAGCGTAACCAATGAACAAGCATCACCTCTTGGTTGAAGGGCAAAATGATTTCTTGAAGTAAAAGTTATTTGCCAAAGTCCAATAGAAATAATTCAGGAAGTAAATGAACATGTAAATCAAGAAACAGCGAACGTAACTTTCCAAAGACCTTTGAAAAAAGCACATTTCAAAGAGGGAGGACACTTAGCAGGCTCTTAAATATCTGTGAGGGGACAACCACCTGTCTACATGAAGGAATGACAAGAGACATGACTGGAAGGCAGACAATCGGCAGAGCGGGTAAGCAGAAACTGTTTAGGGTTAACGGCATGGCTTCATAGGATTTATCCTTTCACGAGGATGGGTTTTCAACAAATGTCAGTGGAGAGGGCACTGAACAGCAAACTTGAGTCTTGAGATGTCACCAGGCAGACAAAAGCAGGTGGCTTCAGTGTGGGCAAGTGGAGAGTAATGAATTAAGAAAAAATTAACTCAAATTATCCTTATGAGATGTGGGTTCAAATATGTCACATACAACCTAGAAACATTACTCCTGAGTCACAATTGACAGTTCTCTGAGGATACTTGTTCAAAAAGTCTGAAGCAGCTAAAAACACCAGCATAAAGCAGCCATTGTTTTGGGCACAAGATGAGAGCTAGAAGGTGCTTTAGAAATAATCCAGTCCGCCTTTCTCATTCTCCAGATGAGAAAACTGAGACCCTGAGAGCCTGGGCAATGCCTTATGCACAGCGAGTAGTGAATAAACATTAGTTAAAAAAAGAAAACAGGTCTATGGCCACTCAGTGGAGGAGGCAAGAGAGGTTCCAACCCTTCTGCTCTTTCCACCGCACTCTACCATGCCACGAGGAACATGTGTGTTTCCAACCACGCCACACATACACACGTTATTGTTTTATCTCTGGCATCAACTTCAAAGCCTTTCAGAGTAAAAAGCCACAATGGAATAGAGTATTGTAGGCAATTCCTAAATCTGAAAACCAACTATAGAGTAACTGAGACAGCAATGGGATGAAGGTGAGTTTCAAAATTTGTTGTCTATAATCTGGAATTCCAAAAAATGGATGGTGACACATGTTAAAATTTTATGAAATGAGGTCAGCTTCTAGCTAAATTTGAACTTTTTCACCAAATCCTTTAGCACTAAAATTGATGAGCAATTGTGGATGCTTGGAGAAGGAATTTTGGAAGAGGGAAAAACAAGCTCTGGTTTACTCAGCAGGTAATAAACCTGTCTGTACATCTGAGATCGCACCAAATGAAAACAAAGACAACCAAATTCAAGAGAGAAAAAGAATAAATTCCCGTGCAATATTACATCATGGGTTATTAAGAGCAGTTTCAAATAAGTGAGCCATTTGTAACCTCCCAGTTTGACACTCTGAAAGCGACCATATTCTTTTAAAAAATATCTCTCAGAGACATGCCCACTGAGTTGAATGGGCAATCTAAAACAAACAAAATAACATTCAAATGGCATTTACCTGTGGGATGAGATGCAAATGCCAGGAGCACCACACTGCAAAAGATACAGCAAAGTAGTCAAGAAAACTTCGCCAGGAGTGAAAAAACAATAATATAAATTTCTACCCATTGTACTTAGAAATAGTTGATTTGCCTAAAAGCACTGACTGGTCTCATTCTGCCTGAATCTAACCCCTCAGAGAGAGTGAGAATCTCTTGAAATGCCTCCTGTTTTGGCAAGAGGATTGAATCCATCCTTGGGACAGACAGAATCTATGTCCTACCTGGCGGTCAGCGGTGTCACTTTCTTGAACCCAGTTGATCCTAATTATTATCATACTCACCTATTTACCAAGAGTATCTGTAAGTTAAATAATGCAAACTCCAAATTACAAATAGGTTGCAATCTAAAAGCTAGCTGTAGGTGTGAGCTAAATATTTTTGTGCCACAAAATTAACTGTGTAGGAGGTAAATTTCTAAAAAGGTAAGTGCACAAAATGACCCATCCCATCCACCAAGTGGCTGAACACTGCCTGCACTGATTTTCAACAGATGCCAGAGGGGAGGAGGGAGGAAAAGGAGAACGTGAAGGGGTGTCCCTTTGATGCGAGCCATGTGCACCCTGGCACCCTCCCACCTTCCCCTCTAGGAAGCTCTCCCATCTCCCACCCCTCTACTGTATCTTCACAGTACCCAGATCCCCCACCTTCTGCACACTCTTCCATCAAAACTCGATGCCATCCAGGCAGCTGATCTAGTTAGAGGTTAAGAATAAACTTATCTAAGTACAGAAGAGAATTATTTTTTAAAAAGGGCTGGATGGCCTACTTTGGTTCTCAACCCCAGCTGCACATCAGAACAGCTCAGCATCCTGGCTTAAATAAGAACCTTTCCCCAAAGGTCCAGGCAGCAGTTGTTTTTCTGTTACAGCCTCAGTGGCTGTAAGGTGCATGGGACTGGGAACCATCGCAAGGCATCTCTAGTTGGTGGTGACACTGTAGGCAGTGTGTAGGGAGATGGCTGAGGGAGGGAAACCACTGTCAGCCCGCGGGCTCTGCCCTACTGCTGGGCTTATCTCTCTGCTTCATTTCTGGTTTTCTCAGGCTTTTCCTTTGCTCCACCTCTAAAGCACAAGTTCTCTGATGGTCCCCAGAGCAGCAGCAGCGTGGGCAGAGGCAGGAAGAGAGGGGGTTCAGGAGAAAGGCAATGGAGAAGAGCCACATATTGTGGTTTTTAAGATAGTGTTTACAGGTAGCTGTAAAAAACACACACACTATAAACAAGACTGGAGACACTGCGATGACTGGTCCTCTGCACAGACGATGTCTTTGCTTGAAACTTGTCTTCCTTTGGAAGACACATACCCTGTGCGTACTCCATTATTATATCTCCCTGGTTCCCCTTTTGGTTATAACTTCAGGAGCAAAACTTACTGGTCCTATGGCAGGACATGACAGACCTCTTCCCATCCCAAAATATCTCTGAGGGCCTGCCATAGTACCCCAAATCCCATCATCAGAATCACCCCAAAAGGTAATCCTAAAATAAAATATTAGAGGGTAGAAATAAGAAGAAACAATTAAATGAAAGAGTTGATTCTCCAGTCCCTGTTTGAATATTGCAAGTAGTGTTAAACCACTCCTAATTCCTCGTGTGGCCTCTTTGGGAGCAAGACCATATTTTATTCATCTCTGGATCCCAAGTGTCTAGCAGTGTCATACATACAGCAGGTGCTCAATATGTTTTCTGAATGCACTTAATCACCTCCAGGTGTATTTGTGGTGAAAATATGTTTGAAGAGAAATATAGCTTGAAGCAACCTATAGTTCTAAGAATATAAATTACATGTGAATTTTAATAAGAAAATTATACTAATATAAAAGTCATATCATGCCAGATAAGCAGCAGGCTTTTTAAATTCATTCATTCAGTAAATATTTATTGAGTGCCTAATATATGTCAGATACTGTTCTAATATCTGGAAATACAGCAGTGAACAAAATAGAAAACATCCCTATGCTCCTAGGAAATAAAATGGGAAAATATAATCTCCACATGTTAAACTCCAACACACTTTTTTCTGTGTCACTAAGTCATACCCTAGAGAGAACACCTATTTCCCTTTGACACAGACACAATCTCATCTACAAAATAAGGAGGTGGAGTGTGAATGAGTAACATTATGGCAATTTTCTATTTAATAGACTGGGGGAGACTAAAGTCTGCCTCATCTTAAAAAGAAATGGTGCTACGAGTACATCCCATAATATTTATTCCTGATACATTACCAAGATTCCCCAAAAGGCAGATCAAAGCCATACCCATTTTTAGAAGTTGCACTTATCTTCAGCCCCACATATGACCTTCCCTTTATTTTCTCCTTCACCCTTTCACCCTATCTTGTGACTTATCCCTCTATCTAAATTAGAAACACCAAAAAGTCAGGGCCAGGGAGCAAATAGATCCTCAAGAAAATAGTGGTGTGTGCCAAAGGTAGAGACCACCCACTACTTGCCTCTCTCAAACTGAGAGCTCAGAACAATACTTTGCCCTGGCAGACAGCCCTCTGGGCCAGCACACAAGGACAGCCCATACATCGGAGCGGACTGCAGGCTTCCGGAGGCCAAGCCCTCAGTGTCCAGCAGCAGTAGGAAATCGAACAGTGGCCCTCGTTCTGATCTGCACATCTTAATCACTTGTACTGAAAAAAAGACTTGGAAACAGAGTCGGGGCTTTGGTGGGCGTGCCACAGCCTCAGCCACATGCTCCCGGCAATAAATGCCCTCGCAGAGGTGAGGGAGCTGGGGGGAGCGGGAGAAGACAGGAGGACCGTCTTTCCATATCCCTTATCCCTTGGCTGCTTGGAGAAAAAGAACTGCCTAAAGTGGCCCAATGTCATGGAAACACTGTAAACACCAGGAGCCCTCTGTGTTTTCAGAAAAGTCTCTTGGAAGACAGCTGGTGGGTCAGAGCACAGAGGAGCTAATGGGTAGAAACACTGTAAACACTAGGAGCCCTCTGTTTTCAGAAAAGTCTCTTGGAAGACAGCTGGTGGGTCAGAGCACAGAGGAGCTAATGGGTGTTTTCAGCTGAGTACAGAAGAGGCCCGCAGCCATGCTTGGGGTGTATCTTGCTTGCAAAAAGGCATCTGAATAAATACCGATATTTATAAGCTTTATCTGCAAAGGGAATGTACAGCTCATGTTGAGCAATTTAAGCTGAGTGACTTCCTCCAGAAATCAGCATGACCAAATGCTGAGGTGCATCTCCAACCTCGGTCCTCTTCACTGGAAGTAGCTGCATGAGGCAACCTTGGGTTCTCAGGAGCAAATCTTACTGTTTCTCAGTCAGGCCCCTGCAGTGCCCTGTCTGAGACTGCTAAAATCTAAGAACAATCCCAGCTATTCTATTTAGCAGGCTGACCCCTGCTTGGTTTGGAATGGCTATGGCAAGAAATCCATATACCCTATTTAAAGTTATTAATCAAGCCTCAAACTTGATTCTACCTTAACAAATATACCGTTGAAGCAATGTGAAGTCCAGATTAAAATGCTGCATTCCTGGACTCCCTGAAGCTTCAAGTCAGAATGTGGCAGCATAGGCAGCCTCTGGCTCCAAACTGCCAACTCTTCTCTTTCCACCTCAGGCTCCTCCTGCACCTGAGGGCCTCACACATGTGTGTGGACAGCTCGGCCTGCAAGGCCACCCTTCATCTCCACCCCCCCACCCCCACTACAAGCCTCCCTTGGGACACCCCTTGGGCCTAGGAATAAGTTGGGAAGACAGATCCAGGGAAGCCCTGGAACTGAGCTCAGGGCCACCCAGGTAAGGGATTCCAGGGCAGTCTAGCAGTGAGGGTGTGGGCTCCAGATGATATGTCCCTTAGCCTCACAGACACCACTCCCCATGGGGAGGGGTGTGGCCCTCCCAAGTTCAGACAAAGGCCCCTCTTGTCTAGTCTAAGGGCAGGACTACTATTTCGTTTCCTCAGTTCTAGTCACCTCACAAGTTATTTTACCAGCATTCCTGGCAGGCACATTGGCTCAGAACCCTCTAATCAAAATATTTGGAAAACAAAAATCCATTAGCTCTAGAAGGATATGCATTCTTTAAAAATGTAAATTATCCTTACCTGGATATATAGTTTAAGTACTGCTGGTCAATGTCACTAAGGAATGAGAGAGAGAAAAAAAAGAAAAAAAAAAAGGGTTTTAAATAAATAAAATAGTCATTTTGTTTTATTAAAAAATTCTATGTATATATATGTTAGAGAAAAAAGATAAAACATGAAATAATAGAAGTATTCTAAATACTTAAAATAGTCATTATCTCTTACTAATAAATTCTATGCAGAAAAAAAGATAAAACAGAAATAAAAGTATTTTAAATACGTGAAATAGCATTTATCTTTTATTAATAAATTCTATGTGTATATATGTTACTACTAGTAACGTTTCAATGTAAGTATGCTCCAAATATTGCATAGTACATACTTAAACAAACAAAAAAAAGTATTTGCTGCTTATCTGAAATTCAAATTTAACTGGGCATCCTGTATTTTATCTGGCAACTCTCCTGGCTTCTTGCTGCAAAAACACTTTATTGAAAGAACAAAAGGTGCCCTAGGGAGTGAAAGCCACACATTCTCAGAGGGTAAGACCTATTTTCAGGAGTCATTCCCTTCAGCCCTTTTCTTTAGGCCCCCAAACCCAGAAGCCAGCTGGCCAGCTAGCTACATAGCTCAATTGAGGCCTGAATCCTCATCTTTTTTCATTTACATTCACCAAGGCTGTTTCATTCATTGACTGCCTGCAACAAAGGCCTCATTTTACCCAAGAACAGAGCTGGTAACTGGGAAGACTTCTGGATCTAAACTGAGTCAAGTCAGGAAGGGGCTGGGGAAACAAGAAAAAAAAGACTTGTCTCTCTCAGCCGGATGTAGTCAGTTGGGGCCCAGAGCAGCTGGTCACACACATTTCATTACAAAGCCATCTAAATGGCTGTCCTTGAAGAAAGCGGATGAGACTCCATGCCTCTTCACACGTCACCAAGGGTGACTAGTTTTAGGCGTTGGTGGGCTCAGCCTGTGTGGGCCAAGCACCCAGAGGAGATATGGCTTTGAGGCTGAGTCTGCAGCCCTCGCGGCTGAAGGGAACACTCTCTCCAACACGTCTAACCAAATGACAGCTCATCAAAGGAGCTTACCTTAACGTGCTGTGCTTCTGGGACTTCTGCAGTATTCTGTAAGCTCCTGAAAATGAAGCCACATGTGTCACTGTACACAGCCTTCTGCTTAAGTCAGTACACTTCCAGGGAAGCACAAAACACTCATGGAAAAGGTCCCCCAAAGGTGCAGCTGCTGGTCCCCTTTTCCCTACGAGGATCACACATAGCTGACAGGAGGAGACCAAAATTTGGAGAGTTTCAAGGATGCGAATTCAATAATCCTCCATGATAATGCAGTTCAGTCCTTCAAGGGACCCACAGAGCATGCTGGGCAATGACAGCTCCATGACCACAGAAGGACATGATTAACGAAACTTTTATTTCCTTTACATGACTCACATGAGAAAGGGAATCACCAGTGGATTTCTGAACTTTTCTGATCTGTGTTAACAAACTCAGGGCACTGTTGTTTCCATCTAAGCCTCCAGACAAGAAACACTGAACTTATATGATTTGAAATAAAATCTAATGGTACTTTTATTTCACCACCTAAATTTTTTTTGCTGTACTACTGAAAGGAACTATTTTTGACACGAACTTGTGGATATCTTCCCACCATTTTTAGAGAAGACCAACCAGCATTCCACAAGTAAACTTGGACAAGCAAAACCTGAGCCATGGTGAGTTACTTAATACTTATCATGAAAAAGAAGGAGCTATACTGGAAATGGAAACATTGGAGGAAAGCTCAAAAATAGAAAATCAACCCAGAAAATGCCCATTTAATTTTAACCTTGACACCTCGGATTTAATTTTCCTTTTGTCCAGGGTCGCTAAAAAGTGGACACACAATAAGGTCTAAATAATAAACGTCAATTATTTAAGTAAATATTCTTTTAGAACTTACCCAAACAGAATAAGTGAATTACAGCCCAAAAATATCCATCTGGATCAAACTGTAACACGGGGTTGAAAAAAGAAGAAATGGCTGTAAGTACAGACAAACAGGATCCAGCGTGGCAATCAGAGACCCTAGTCATTAGTGTACAGAGCCAGGCGAGGGTCACAAAACAGGACTCCTGGGTCCTCAAGTCAGTTCCTCCATGTTCCTCACCCGGTTGCCTACAACATCTTCCTAACAGGATGCTCTTCCTCCAGCACCCATTCCCCACGCTGTCATCGCATTGTGTTCAAGTCCAAACTCATGACACCCAGGGACCTCTATACAGGACAAGCCCCCGTCAACCCCTCCAGTCGCATCTACAATCCCCTTCCCTAGAGAACAAGGATGACCTGCATTTTCCCTGCTTCCCCTACAACTCAGCTGAGGGGATTCCCTCCTCTTCCTCTCTTCCTTGTTATTCTCTGTAAAACTTTGTATCATCCGATACACCCTCCATTTTACTTATTCTTTGCTTATTGTCTCTATCTCCACCTACCCTCCCCTAGATTGTAAATTCCAGGAGGGCAGGAATTGGAACAGGGGTAGACACACAGTAGGTGCTCAATCAAGTTGAATCACACAATAGTCATGACACCTCCAGGACTCTACCCTCACCTGCTTTCTTCTCATGGCTAACACCTCCTCGCTCTTCCACATCTAGGTGTAATAAGCAAAGTCTGGATCTGGCATCAGAAAGATCGGGGTTAAATTTTAAAATCCCTGCTTATTCATTAGCTGTGGAACGCCTCACCTGCTTTCTTCTCATGGCTAACACCTCCTCGCTCTTCCACATCTAGGTGTAATAAGCAAAGTCTGGCTCTGGCATCAGAAAGATCGGGGTTAAATTTTAAAATCCCTGCTTATTCATTAGCTGTGGAACTTCTGAGCCTCATTACTCTTTAGCTATGAAACAGACATAATACTTGTCCCTATCCTTACAGAAATGTGAGATTTTAAGCACAATGAGGCACATTAAGCACTGGCTCAGGGCTGGCACACAGCAGGCTCCCCGTAATTGTTAGCTGCTCCTACTTCCCCTCCCCAAGTCTCCTTAGGTGCTTCACAGCTCCCCATGCCTCCTGGGGCAGAGCCCTGGCCTCCCTGTGTGATAATGGTCTATTTTACTCATCTGTTTACTTCCCCTTTGCTCTGAATAGACTTCGACTTCTGCCTGGACAAAGATTAATCTTCGTCTTTGTGCCCCCAAAGCCTGGCTCAGTGCCTGATACTTGGTGGGGACTTAATTATGCTGAGCGAGAAAAGGAGGGAGGGAAAAAGAAAGAAAAGAAACCCAGCAATGAGATGACTACTGGGTGCAGGAGTGGGTCCTCAGGGCTTCATAAAGAAAACTCAACTTCGGCACCAGATAACAGAGTGAAAATCACTCTGCAGAAGATGGGGCCCTCAGGTGGAGAGGAAAAATCAACTCTGCCTCAATGCCCAAGGCTGGGGCAATTTAGGCATTGGCTTGCAGATTTACTAGGCACATAGAGGGCAGACTGCATGCACCTGTACCTGGGGCCAGAGCTCTGCAGGCCATGCTGTCACAGCCTTAGGGAGAAGGCAAAGTCCTGGGGAAAAGGTGTTGCCCGGGCCAAAAGTCACCTAGCCTGAAAGCTTCTGAATGCCTCTGTATAGGCGGGGTATCCCAATTCTAAAAGGAAGGACTAGGAAATTCTGCTCATACACGCAGGCTTCAGAGAGTAAAAGGCACTTTGAAGGCAGAATGAGTTCACCTGGACTTACCTGGGAGTCGTTGAACGGAAGGCACCCTCCAGCGGCCAGGAGGAAGAGGGCACTGTGGGGAGGAGATAAAACAAGGCAGCTTCACCTTTCAACACCCAAGCCTTCCCAGAGAAGGAGGCTGAAATGCACTCATTGGGGTCTGGATGGGGCAAAGATCCTGCCCAGCTCCCCTGCTCATCCTCTAAGAACCCGGGTATAGTTTTCAATTATGTGGTCTGCTGATAACCAGACATTTCCTCTTCTGGGGCTCAGCGAGTCATTTCCCAGAGTAAGGCATTTGCAGGACATCTGGAAAACCACAGCTGGCTCACTCAAGAAAAACAGTGTGCCTGCTAAATGTCTAATAAAAGGAGATTTTTTTCAACTACAGATCCCAAAAAATGCACAAGTGGAAAATTGGGCAATCAGACCACTTTATGAATCATGAGGAAACACTGAGACAAACCTAAATTTAAGGACAGTCCACAAAACAGCAGGCCTATACTCTTCAAAAATGTGAAGGCAATGAAAGATAATGAAAGGCTGAAGAAGTGTTCAGAGACATGACATCTTGGAGGAAAAACTGCTATAAAAGACAATATTAGGATAACTGGCAAAATTTGAACATGAACTCTATATAAGAGTATTGTATCAGATGTTAATTTTTTAAATTTAATAAATGCACTTTGGTTATATAAGAGACTGTTATTTTTAGGAGATACACTTTGAAGTATTTAGGGACAGGGTCATGATCTCTACAGCTTATTCTCAAACAGTTGAGAAGTTCAGTCTCATACCAGTATGTACTCTATATACATATAGAATTCTATATTCTACATATAGACTATATGCTTTATATATACACACATATATGCAAGCGTACTTCAAAAAGTTCGTGGATGGGCCGGCCCGGTGGTGCACTGCTACAGTGCGCCGCTTGGGAAGTGCGGCAGCGCTCC
>NW_007726518.1:449873-471086 GCF_000696425.1 Galeopterus variegatus
ACGGTATGGGCGCGACACTGAGGGTTGCGATCCGTGGCCGGTCACGAAAAAAGACAAAAAAAAAAAAAAGTTTGTGGAAAAATAGAATTAAAATACAAGACTGGCTGGTTAGCTCAGTTGGGTAGAGCATGGTACTAACACCAAGGTCCAAGGTTCACTCCCTGTACCAGCCAGCTGCCAAAAAATAAAAAAGATAATACGAATCTTTCCATGAACTTTTCAAAGTACCCTCATATTATACCTATGCAATGTGCAACAACCTGATATTTATAATCTTAGTTCTCTGAAAACAGTGATGCTCATCAATTCTGACAGTCCTCTCTGCTGTAACCACATGTAGTTGTGTACTGTACCTGACAGACTAGTAGGGTCAGCTGGGCCAGAGGTAGGAGGACAGGCACAGAGGGGACCTCGGAGCTGGGGCCCCACAGTCTTGGAAAGGTCACGACAATAGGCCACCCTACTCCTATAGCTTTGCTGACTCTCAAGGCACACACGTGAAGGACCTAGAGAAGAATCCGAGGCAAAGAGTGTGGGGAGTGGAAGGGAGATTGTCAGGGGGCTTCCTGGGACTGCACAGGAATAGGCAAGTTTTAGGTAGAAGGAAGGGAGAATCCTAACAAGGTTAGTGTCTGCCTATAGTGGAAGTCGCTATAGAATACGGGATGCTTCCCCATCGACAGGGAATGAGCATTGGAGATCCCCTCCAACAGACAACACCTTAGGGCAGAGCTGCCTGGTTTTCTCACCACACTTGGCCTTGAGCCACATCTGATTATATCAGCTATTAGTGGGCTCTAACGCATCTTTAACACCTGTCCTTCTAAACAAGAGCTTGAGTCCTGAGGTTTTGTTTGTTTTTCTTTCAAGTTGCGGCCTATAGTAAAGGCAAAAAAGAAGGGAAGTTTAGATGAAAGCCCAGAAATACCCAAAACAAAAATCCTAAATCCATCTACTAAAGCATCTCTGTTGGTTTTCTGTGTATAGGACTGAGCTTCTTAGCTACTGCAGAGAAAGCAGGAAGCAGTCAGAGAGCAAGGAACCCAGGTTAGAATTAGAATACTGCAGGCCTGCATGAGAGGACAGACTGGCCCATGCTCCAGCTAAGGAACTGAGGCACAGGGGTTAACGAAACCTGCCCATGATCACTTTGCTATGGCCCAGGACCACAATCAGATCCCGGGACTAACAGGCTAGTGCTTTTTCCACAATGGAAAATCTTAAAGACCCAATAAACTGCAAACATTATTTTTAAATTTTTAAGTCATTTCCATGTTTTTCATTTTCATTCTTCATCAGTATTGAGCAACTATTAGTGAAGTTTTAGGCTTCAATGGCTGAAATCTAGTATGGATTGGTTGTGTTTGCTTCCCCCTTACGAATAAAATTTCCCACAAAAAAAAGGACGAGAAAAAATAAACTTTAGAAGATACAAAATAGGAACACATTAGTATTTGTAATAAATTCTTCTGTCAGCTCCCAGAGTATGAATCTTCAACAGTTTATCATCCAAGTTAAAATCAGGTTAAATTTTCTATTTTAGAGGGTTGTTTTTTTTTTTTTTTAACTTACCTACAGATCTTTGCAGGAGATGTTTTCTGTATGAAAGTAAAGAGACTTATAATTAGTCTTTAAAAACTCTTTTTCCTCCCCAACAGAAAACATTTAGATCAAGAGGCAAATAAACTATGAGTAATTTCATTAGAGGGCTTAATAGCTTGCTGCACTTGAGCATTTATTGAGGCTTTTTCTGCAGAGACCAAATGAAGAATGACTCAGTCCCAGAGGTGAGTCACTTCAGCAAAGCACTTTCAGCATTAGAACTATGTTTACCCAAGAAAAACAAAATGACGTCAGGGCCAAGCCCTCGAAATCTTACCAAGGAAAGGAGAGAGAGAGAAATCATTATATAACCTGTACAAAAAAAAAGAAATTAAGCTCTTGTTCAACTTCTCCCCTAGTTCTGTCTCTTTAAATGTCTCTTTCATTAATCCAGCTGTGACTCTGAGCAGCCCTGTAAATTATCCAGTATAATGTGAATATGAAGTAACAAACGAAAAAAAGAGAAGGAACATTTTACTCCACCCGTAGAGAGAAGGAAAAAAGGGCAGACTGGGGAAATGTAAAGTTGGCATTTAAAGCTTGTTTTAATGACGATTTGGATCTACCCTTATCAACTCCTTTTAATTAATTTAAGGGAATTTGTCCTTTGCACTGAGGAAGTTTTTGCAGGAGGTAGCACAGATTTTTCTCTATTTGATAGAGGGAAAGAACAAGTAGAATGACAGATTAATTCTGAACATTTCAGAAGGATTATTTTGCTAGTTGGGGACAAACTACAATTTTTGATACCGGTTCAGATAAAGTGTGAAGTATAAACATTGTTTAGAAGTGAAGAGTTGACAAGAGAAACATATGTGGTTTGCTGTGAAGGCACTTGAGTTTTTATGTGCTTCCAAATAACCAAGTTTTCATTGGTGTAATAAACAGATTCTATTCGCGTGCAAAGCTGTGGCTTGCATCTCTGCAATCTTTCCTCTCTGATCTTTGCCCAACCCTGCCTCTGCAGAGTACAGGAAGCAAGGCCCACCGTGACTGTACTGCCGCCTGGAGGGAACAGTTGGCCCTTCAGCACAGAGAAGACAGCCAGGGCAAAGGTGATTTGGCTCAGAATATCTGCCTGATTGCCCCATTACAGTAAAACATGGGACTAAAAGATTCTGGGCTAAATATAACTGAAATCTCAACAGTCTGATGGAAGAGTAGAAAAAGAGAAGACAGAGACTAAAGGGATGCTCCAAGTTTTCCTTGAATAACATGTCTACCCAGTAAGCGTTCCTAGGCTTACACTAGAGGGCAACTGATCAATCCAGTGCCTGAAAGAGTTCACCCCTTCCACGCAGGAGAGGTTCTTTTTTTCATTTAAATTCCCTCTGACCTAAAGAGCCCAGAAACTGAGATATGGAGAGTAAAAAACAAACAATAGGTTCATGACTTAGCTCCATTCCCCCAGGACTCTGAAAACAGCTGAGGAATAAACGTGGGGGCAATCACCTTTTCAAGACCTTAGTCCAAAAATAACCTCGTAATAAGTTCTAATGATATATCAGCATTCTGAATGGGTCAGTTTAACTCCTCAAAAGTCATATCGCCAAAAATAACAATAAATAGCTTACATTTCTCTGGGTTAGCTAACTTACTCTGAGTGCCACTTACTCTGTGCTGGGCACTGTCACAAGAGCTCTACATGGATTGACTCACTTAATTATGGGCTAATTAACAGTCATGGGTTATATGTTACATACAGATAAGGGCACTTGAGGTACTGAGAAATTAGGGAAAATGCCCAGGGTCACCAGGTTGGGTCCATGTGATCTGGCTCCAGATTGTTTCTAGAACCAGGCCCTTTTCTGCCACAGCACACTTGCCAGTCCTGCAGTGACACCCCCGCTGGCCCCAAAGCCAGTAGTCTTCATTTGCTGTTTCTTCTGCCTGTCTGGAGTGCCTTTCTCCTTGTCCAGCTGGAAACTTCTACCCATCTTGTGTGACTCGGCACAAATCTAGCCCCCTGGGGGAGACTTCCCTGCCCCTCCAAGCAGACTTACTGGTTGTCCACCCCCAACTCTGTCCCCACCCATAGGACACTCTATGGAAGTCAAAGCCCCTGTTTACATGTCATCTCCTCCTCTGGGGGAGACTTCCCTGCCCCTCCAAGCAGACTTACTGGTTGTCCACCCCCAACACTGTCCCCACCCATAGGACACTCTATGGAAGTCAAAGCCCCTGTTTACATGTCATCTCCTCCACTCCATCCTGAGTTCTGTGAGAGTAATAAATGTGTCTTCTACATCTCTGCAGCTGGAGAAGGCCTAAAAAACGTTTGACACTTAGTATCTACTTAATAAATACTGAACAACAAATGAATACAACAGCAGTATGCTGATATTAAACCGTGATAAATATATCTGCAAGGTAGTAAGATTAATTTCACAAGCCACACATTACTTTACAGTCAAACTACATGTGTGTGCATGTGTCCACAAAGAACTAGTTGTGGGTGCTGAAAATGAACTACAGGCTCCAGAGAGAGTTTGTCATAATAATCTGGGAATGAGATCACAAGGAGGCCGACTTTACTTTCCAAAATTGACTCCAATAAAATCTACACATAATGAACTAAATAACCCTCACTGTACCATGTAACCATCTGTGAGGTGGCATGCAACTGTTTTCCTCATGTGGGATCCCCTCATAAAGGCTCTGGCTGTGTGACCAGGGATGAAGTCACATTGAGAACATACCACAGCACTCTTCAACCCACAGCAGATTTTATCCTAAACTGCTGGAAACCCCCTGAAAGTCTACAGGTCAGGACTGGCCAACATATTATGCTTCCTCCAGTGTCAAAGGATGACACGAAAAGAGATTCCTCACAAATTTTTAAATGGAAAAACCGGATGTATTTTACCATTTGTGTAAATACATCTATATATGCACATTGGGAAAAAGTCTGAAATAGAGTGGTGTCCTCAGGGAGGAAGGTGTGGGGCATTCCCTCTGCATTTTCTATAACTTCTTATGCCTTATTACATTTATAAAGGGAAGAAAGGTGGATTTTTTTTTAATAACTAAAAAAATACCCTCCGCGCTCAATTGTTTTCTAATTTTCCCTGACAGGAAATGATGTTTTGTGTTAGTGACGAAATGGAGGTGAAGATTCAAAATCTTGTGCTGTTCATCTACCTATTTCCAGGGACAGGCACTCACAGCCAGATATCTGACCCTGGTCTCCAGAGAGGAGGGGACCCTGCTGGATGGAACTCTCCCTGGAGGACTCCCTCACCCTGAGTCCTGCACTCAGCTCAATTGTTTTCTAATTTTCCCTGACAGGAAATGATGTTTTGTGTTAGTGATGAAATGGAGGTGAAGATTCAAAATCTTGTGCTGTTCATCCACCTATTTCCAGGGACAGGCACTCACAGCCAGATATGTGACCCTGGTCTCCAGAGAAGAGGGGACCCTGCTGGATGGAACTCTCCCTGGAGGACTCCCTCACCCTGAGTCCTGCACTCACCCTCATCTATAGGATCTGACTTGTCTATCAGGAAGCAAAACCCTCTGGAGAAGCCTCAATCTTGGCCCTAGGCCAGGTAAATTTTCATTTCTCCGTTCATAAGAAAGTACCCCTTTGGTGAACAAGAGGGCTTTCTGGAATGTGAGTGTCAGGAGTCAGTCTCCCAGAGCTAAGTTAACTCTCAGGAAGTTTCTGAACCTGAACCCTCAGTGACTATTTAGTGACTATTTAGCTCAGCTCCAGTTCTGGGGGCTGAGCCCAGAGCTAGGGAGAGAGCCATCATGTGGTCCCCACCATTGGAGGATTCAGAGGAAGCAGCCGGAGATTCAGGGAAAACTATGCCATGTCTTACACAAGACGCCACTGACTGTAAAATTTCCCCTTATTTTATGTACTACAAAGAAAGGGGGAAAAATGACACCAGGACACATCAGTGATTGAAAGAGCCTCCCAGTTTTAGATAGGTTAAAATATGAAAAAAAGAAGCACACATTAGAACTGATGAAATACGGACACTGCACAAGGGTACAGTGAGTAAAACGTCAGAGAAAGCTGCCTGGCCTCCCTGGGGAGCCCAGAAGCCTACAACTGCACAGAGATTGGCCAAAAGTGCTGAGGCCCCCACCTCCCTGCCTTTGTCATGGGACAGCCTGCATGGAAAACAACTGGATAAACCCAGGGCTGCTCCCTCCAGGCACTCCCCAGCTGCCCCAAGAGCTCAGGGGATCAAGTTCTCATTCCTTGGCCCCCAGTGGGGCAGCCGTGAAACATAGATGAGGACCTGAGCTAAGGTGGCAGCAGCAGTGGGGGGAAGCAGAGAGGACAGATTCAGTAACAGACTGAATGTGGGTGGAAGGGTGACTCCTGGCTTCTGACTTGGGTGACGATGAACAGGATTTGGATTACCAAGTAGGAAGTAGGTCTGGGGGAACAGATCTACTGCACTTTGATCCCTTTGCATTTCAAATACCCAGGGACAGCCAGATGACATCAGGCCCTGGGGCCTTGTCGGGGACCTGAGCTCAGGAAAGAGGTCTGGACTGGAGATGGGCACTTGGGAGTCATCCCAAGTAAACAGAAGGCTCCTGAGACATAGCCCTAGGAGACCTTGAAGAAGCAGACAAAGGAAAAAGAAGAGAAGGATGGTGGCTGTGAAGGAAGAGCCCGAGACTCAGGAAGAGAAGCAGGCAGTGTGCAGGGTCATGAAGGCCAAGGGGGCCAAGAGATTCCAGAAAAGCCAACGAGGAGTTGCAGAGATGAAGCCATTGATGACTTCAGCCAGAGCAACTTCAGGTAAACAGCAGGGGCAGAAGCAGGAGTAGGTAAAGGTGAGAAGGACAAGAGGACGTGGACAGCATAAAGCCCTGCGCTCTTTAAGGCCTGTGTCCAAGAAGGGAAAGGCTGAGATGAGGCAGAGGTGGAGGTGGATGCACAGGCAACGAGCTTGCTGACGTCCCCATCTGAGGGTTGATTTTGCAAACACACCCTTCCAGGGTTGGGCTAACGGGAGTCAGTCTCCCAGAGCCTGTTCCATCCTCAGGGGACTGAGGGAAATGAGCCAGCAGGGAAGGAGAGGGTCACCATACAGGAAGGAGGGGATAACCGAGGATGCCACCTCCAAGGAGCCGAGGGAATGACAGAGGGAGCTCAGGTGTGGTGGTGAGGGAGCTCAGGTGTGGTGGTGGACTCAGCCCACGGGAAGGACACCTCTGTCTCCCGCACATCTGTAAGGGGTGTGTGGCCTGAAGCAGTCAGCTAACCTCTCTGTAGTTTAAAAAGTTCCAAAATTTGATATGAAACCAAATGGGCAGATGTTAGAAGAAAGGAACTCCCGAAGAAAGGACCAAATTAAAACCGCCACTAACAATATTAATAAACATAGCTGATGCACAGAGCACCTACTACGTGCTGGAAACTGTTGGAAGCACTTTACACGTGGGTGGCTGCTGCATCCTCCCAACAACTCTATGAGTTGGGTGTCATTGTCATGCCTTTCACAGACGGAGGAGCAGGAGGGGAATGACTCGCTCTAGCAGGTATAAGGTAGAGCAGAGACTGGAAACAAAATGATTTCCCTTGCTGGGCTAGAGCACCGGTGCCCGTGTGGAAGTCTGCCATGCACTTCCACCCCCAGCCAGTGCCAGCACCAGCCCTGGGCAGGTTCCTCTCTCTCCCAAGGGCCTGATTTGGCCCTGGCCTGCAGGCGAGTTCCATTTGCACCAACAAGCATTCCCACGTATGTCTGGTGAACTAAAGCTATGTCCAAACCGTGTTGCCTGAAATTAGTGACCACCGTCAGGCAGTCTTGACAGGAAACTGGTGGCAGGAAAAGGAAGACACTAATTTGGGCCATGAAAAGAAAAGGGCTTCTTTGCAATTTAAAGCAAGGGAATGAAAGTAGCATTTTGCATGATCATTTACCTCTTTCCGAAAACACCTCTGGTATCCAAAGATGATAACTTCAGCTACATTATGCAAAGTGAGAAACACAGGAACAGCCTGAAAGAAAACAGAATAATAAGCATAAAAATATTTTCTTCTATATCATAATTACATGATTCTTGATTTTTACTTAAAAATAATGATCTGTGGGAACTTCTGGCATTCACACATATAATTTCTTCCACCTGAGTGAGTGCTCTTTGTTGTAGTATTATTCTTGGTAGAGTGGATGGAGAGGTTCCCCTTCTGTGGGTATTCTCATCGACAAGTATTTATTAAGTCTCCTGTGTATCAGGCACTGTGCCTAATGCAGGGGACACATCCGTGAACAACGAGGGCACATGATAGGGCACCTGTTGCATCAGCTGAGCGCTCAGATGGAACACACGGAAGGGCAGACCGAGCCCAGTGTGGGAACAGCAAGCCTTCCTGGAGGAAGCAAAGTCCCAAGTCTAAATGAGAACTGAAGATGACCTCACATGAGCCAAACATAAAGAGAGCAGGTAGGCAAGGGTCGTGGGCAGAGGAGCACACAAAGGCCCACAGGAGAGAGCAAATCCAGCTCCTCCAAGGAACTGGAAGAAGCTGAGCATGGGAGGATATAATGAGGAAGGGAAGAGTGGGCAGAGGAAGGGCTGTATCAGGGAACAGAGGACAGTCCTGAGGGCCGGAGGAACCACCTCAGAGATTGAAAGCAGACCATGACATGAACTGCTTATTTAAAGGAACACAGGCTGCAGAGTAGAGGACAGGAAGCAGTGAGGTTGCAAAAGTCTAGGGGTATCATAGGCTGAAAAATGGTCCCCCCGAAAGAGATCTACATCCTAATCCCCGGAACCTATAAATGTTACCTTATATGGCAAAAAAGGGAGTCTTTGCAAATGTGAGTTAATTGAGAATCTTGAGATGGGGAGATTATCCTGGATTATCCAATGGGCACTAAATGCAATCACATGTATCCTTATAAGAGCGAGGCAGAGACTTGACACACACAGAGCAGAGGCCATCTGCCCACAGAGGCAGATACTGGAGTGATGTGGCCACAAGCCAAAGAATGCCAGGGCCACCAGAAGCTGGAAGAGGCAAGGAACAGATTCTCCCCTAGAGTCTCTGGAGGGAGTGCGGCCCTGCCAACACCTTGATTTAGACCCAGGGATACTGATTTTGAACTTCTGGCCTCCAGAACTGTGAGGATATATATTTCTGTGGTTTTAAGCCACTCGAGTATGTAGTGATTTGTTAACAGCAGCCACAGGAAACTAATAGGAGTGACAAGATGGTGGCCTGAACTTGGGAGTGGCAGTGAAGATGGAGAGAAGTGGCCACATTAGGAAAATATTTAGGAGACTGAACTGAGGTAAACATTTGAATAAATGGGATCAACTCTGCTCAAAAAAAAAAAAAAAAAATGGGAGGAGAAGATACAAAAAATGTAACACTCCAGTGGGTTATTAGGATAGGCAGGTACCTGCTGCCCGTTTCCTACTGCTGGGCTGTTTGCTGAGAATGGCAGTCTCTCCTAACTTGACAGGCGAGGGGGAAGGACTAAGGGGCAGGGGATTCTGTTATTGTCTTATCGTTGGTGATAATGATGTTTCCTGGAAAGCAGAAAACAAAGAAAAAGGGTTTTAGCCTCAGACTGGGCTTCAGACTCCAGCTCCACCATCTGTTAGTGGAGCAAGGCACTTATCCAAACCTTTGTTTCCTCCCTTTCATATGGGGATACTAACATCTCTAACCTGGAGCTGCTGGGAGGAATGACCAAAATACTGTAGGTAAAGGACCTGAAGACAGTGGCCCAAGAGCACTGCAGGAAGGGTGGTCAGCATCATTAATTCAGCAGCCTCTGCTGAGAACCTCCTTGGGTACACTGTTCTAGGTTAGAGGACCCACTTTAAGATTATGCCACTCGCCTACTTTCATCTGAGTTTATTCTTTATCATTATAAACCTCTAGAAACATCTTCTATAACTGTACAGCTCTTCCCTATTTTAATATTCTGTTCTAACTTGCACTATTTTATGTCTTTTTCAGTTCTTGCCTTCTTTTTTAAATATTTTCTACTTTTACTTTCATTAAAAATTCAAATTGGTTTTTTCTTTAAAATAAAATTTTATTTTATTTTCTAATTTTTCATTTACCTTTTGTGCTTCTTTTTATTACTTTAAAATTTTTATATTTTAAGATTTTGCGGTTTTTGTTTTTTTATTTTTATTTATACAGTTTTTTTTGTGTTTTAAGATTATTAAAGAGATTTTGTATGTATATGGAGATTTTAAAGCTGGCTTTATCCATTAGGCCCATGTTTGGCAAACTTGGGCCCTGGCCGTCTCGTTCTTGGCTTGAGGGGACAGCAAAGAAAAGCTTGGACAAGTCAATCATGTGGCACATCACAGCAAATATAAAAGGGTGGCTGGCCTAGAGCTTATCAAATCAAGGCCTTAGTTAAAGTGGCTTTTGCCTCCTCAGCTATAAAATCAATAATGAGATCTGATTTGGGATTGAGATGACAGAACTCTAGACCTTAAATCTAGACTTCGAGGAGGCTTAATTTTCTCAATTTTATGATCTGTGGGCAGTTTTGTCAATCTTCCCAGGCCCTACTCTATCCAATTCTGGAAAAGGATCTCTCTATACATGTAGAATTAAAGTACACTAATAATATCTACCAACAATGTGTTCAACACTGTACTAATTATTTTATTTGTATTCTCTTATTTGTCTCCTCCCAACAACTCTAGTAGATGCAGTTATGCTGTTTTTATAGACAAGGGAACTGAGGCTTAGAGAGATCAGGGAACTTGCTTGAGCACATGTCCATCTGCAAAGCCCACACTCCTAGCCTCAATGTTATGATACCCAAATTATGTCAAGCCCCAGTGAAAACTTCCTGGACCTCCAAATGTCCAAAGTTCAATATGACTGGTGTGTTCCAAATCCTGGCAGAATACTGCTTATTCCAGTAATAAAACTGGTAAGATCTAAAATGAATGAGCTCAGTAAAATCATTGCCATTTTTAAAAGAGCTATCTTCCACTCCTAGTTAACAAATTTAAAATCTGACTTTCTAAAGCCATTTTTTCTTCTGAGAAGCTATCGGGCATTAGAGACAGTTATTCTCCAATTATGCTCTATCAGCCTCTGTATTGATCCATCAAAAACAATATTGGTTTGGGCTGGCCCGGTGGCGCACTGGAGAGTGCGCCGCTTGGGAGTGTGGCAGCACTCCCGCCGAGGGTTCAGATCCCATGTGGAGACCGGTTCCCACTCACTGGCTGAGCGCGGTGCGGGCGCAACACCGAGGGTTGCGATCCCGTTGCCAGTCCCCGGTACGGGCGTGACACCGAAGGTTGCAATCCCATTACCGGTCAGTAAAAAAGACAAAAAAGGAAAAAAAAAAAAAACAATATTGGTTCGATCCCTGTACCAGCCAGCCACCAAAAAACAAAACAAAGCAAAACAACAATATTAATACAGTTTGCAACATTAATTACCAATCTTTCCTTGGCCTGTAACTCTGCACAAGTCCCAGTCTGAACTATGTGGTACATTAATTCAGGAGACCCTGTAGAGACTGATTCTTCTAGAAAACCTGCCTTTTGTTATCTTTATGGAGTCAAGTTCAGCAGGACTTGCTTTGTTAAATCAAACAAAAATTCTGAGAAATAACAGCAATAATAGCAGTTAAGATACATTGAGTGTTCTAGACACTATGTTCTAGACACTACTCCAGCCGCTTTTATATATTTAAACTCCATAACTCTATGAGGTAGATAGTAACATCCCCATTATACAGATGAGAAAACTGAGAGATATGTGCTCTGGTTCTCACTTTTAACCAGCCTCTTAATCATCTGAAACCACTTTTAGGTGATCTAGATATCTGCTTGCTGCTAAAGAGAACAGAAAAATATATTCTTCCACACTGTCAAGACTCTAGGAATGTGTAGAGGATTGGTACCAGAGGGGAGATGGTAGGGAATTAATGAGGAGTCACTTTTATGAGGTTAAAAGGACTTCCCAGGCTGCTGATGTGTGAAGCACCTTAGTTTATTTTAGGCTCTTTTTATAAGCCAGTAAAAATAACATATTATACTGATTAAGCCAGTTATATCTGGTACAAAGCTGTTTATAGAACACTTTCTGTTGCCATGGTGCTTAAGCTGTTTATAGAACACTTTCTAAGCCAGTTATATCTGGTACAAAGCTGTTTATAGAACACTTTCTGTTGCCATGGTGCTTTGAAGGTTCATGGCTAACCACTTATCAGCAAAATAAGAGCATAAATTCCTCCTTTACAAAGATCTCAGGATCCCAGGTTTATTAAAAGGTCAGATCTCAAGGGGAGGGAGAAGGGGGAGACAGGCAAACAGGAAGCCAGCCTTTGCTGGAGTAATTCCCGTAAGATAACAAGGACTCTGTCAGCTTGCTATTCAGTGCCTCACAGGAATGGCCTCAGTAACAAAACCTCTTACCATCTTTCAACAGGAAAAATGGCGTAACATCAACTACCACAAAGCCAAAATCATCACTTCTTACCCAAGTTCACCAAAATGTAACTGACCAAATTCAAGTATACTGCAGGCATGTATTAAAACATATTTAACCACTTAGGGACACAATTTGCAACTAATTTTTTCTTAGAGTCCACTAGCTTAAAATTCAACATTTTATCCATATTACATGGAAAATTTTCTCTGGCTATGAAGAAAAATTAGAAACTGTTACTTAGACATATTCGTTATTCTCATGCTTCCCAGAGTGGAATTTTGAAGCTTGATTATTATTTGTTCAGGTGTTGGGACTGACTTAGAACAGTTTTCTATGGAAAGCCTTGGCCCTAGCCCTGCCCACAGGCATGGCTACAGGTCACTCTGCAAAGGTGTGGATGACACTCTCACTCAAGCAACAAGTCCTGGGTCAGCTTCTTCATTTTTGTAAAACAATTTCAATCCTACCTTTTCTCTTGGGTGATTTTAAAACATGTAGGTGTGTCCTTAATCTATGGTATAGAATAACTACTTTGGAACCTTGCCAAAGAAAGTAACTTTGAACTGTTGGCTGCCCCATTTTTATCAAAATCGTGCATACAAAAAGTAATGTTCCTAGAGGACAGTCTAAAGGTATTCGGCCCACTCCTGAATGAGACCAGATAACCAGAGAGCAGTGGTTTTTACCCCCAGAGGGCTGCTCCTACTGAACTACACTGAGTCATTGTACCTCCAATGCACTGAGACTCCTAGACACAAGGTTACGGTCATATTTGTTATAAGAATGGTACTGAAGACCTGCCCCACTGAGTCGCCCAATCTACTCTTATCTTATAAGCACTGAGAGCTGTGTAACTTTTTTATTTGGTTGCAGAAAGCTGAGAGCTGAATTCATGGCCCAACTATATTTATGTTGTGAGATGTTAGAGTATAAACTTCTATGTGCTAAATCTCTCTGCAGTCTCCTCGAGTTCTATTACCCTTTACGTTGATTTCTCCTAAAATTCTCTCCATAAAAATGTTTATCCCGTGGGCCAGCCCGTGGCTCACTTGGGAGAGTGCAGTGCTGATAACACCAAGGCCACAGGTTCGGATCCTATATAGGGATGGCCAATTAGCTCACTGGCTGAGCGTGGTGCTGACAACACCAAGCCAAGGGTTCAGATCCCCATACCAGTCATCTTTTAAAAAAAAAAGAAAAAGTTTATCCCATTTTAATCATAATTATTTTTATAAGCTACCACACATCCTTTTTGGAAGATGGTGACGTATTTGACTAAGCATATGTGTACATATAATGAATATTCATAAATTGATTAGCATAGAATAAATTATTTACTTACATTAACCTTATTCTGCCATTAGATGGCAAACTCCTTGAGGGCAGAGGACCAGACTGTCCTCTTTCCCCATGCGTCTCTGGTACAAAGCTGGGAGGTAATCTCCTTCCTTCATCTGTGCCTCACATAAAGTAGCTGACTTGTGGTTAGGGTCCTTGTTGTATGAAAAATAGACATCTTAAAATACCAGGAGCTCCTCCAGTTTAGCAAAATGCTAATCCTAATGGGGGCATTGGTCCTCCAGCTTGGCATAAATACATGGGCTGGAACAGTGGGCAGACTTGCCTGCTCCCAGTGAATTGCTATTTTTCTTGCACTTTTATCCTTTACAACTGAATTCAGTTAAACTAAATACGCATATCCCACAGCACCCCAAAGGAGTGCTGAGACAAGTAAGAACACATTATCACCCCCTACTTTTCATGTAATCCTTAAGAAAACTTCTACCAGAGCCCAGGTTTTTTTTTAAAAAACTTTTAAAAATTGTGGTAAAATATACATAACATAACATTTATCAACTTAACCATTTTTAAGTGAACAGTTCAGTGGCATTAAAAACATTCACATTGTTGTGCAACCATCACCACCATCCATCTCCAAAACTCTTTTCATTTTGCAAAATTGAAATTCCGTACCCATTAAACACTAACTACTCATCCCCTCTTCTCTCCAGGCCCTGGCAGGCACCATTCTGCTTTATGTCTGTATAAATTTGACTACTCTAAGTACCCCATATAAGTGGAATCATACAGTATTTGTCTTTTTGCGACTGGCTTATTTCATTTAGCATAATGTTCTCAAGGTTCATCTGTGTTGTACCATGTAACAAGATTTCCTTCCTTTTTAAGGCTGAATAATACAAGAGTATGTCAAAAAGTTCATGGAAGGGCCGGCCCGGTGGTGCACTCGGTAGAGTGCAGGGCTTGGGAGCGCGGCGGCGCTCCTGCCGAGGGTTCGGATCCCATGTGGAGACCAGTCCACTCGCTGGTTGGGCGTGGTGCGGGCGCAACGCCGAGGGTTGCAATCCCGTTACCGGTCACGAAAAAAGACAAAAAGGAAAAAAAAAAAAAGTTCATGGAAAAATAGAATTAAAATAAATGTGAATCCATGAACTTTTTAAAGCACCGTCATATAACACTGTATGTGTACACATTTTGTTTACCTATTCATCTGTTGATGGACACTGGGTTGTTTCCACCTTTTGGCTATTGTGAAAAATAGCCAAATGAACATGGGTGCACAAATATCTCTTTGTGTCCCTTCTTTCAGTTCTTTTGGGTATATATCCAGAAGTGGAATTGCTTGATCATATGATAATTCTACTTTCAATTTTTTGAGGAACTGCCATACTGTTTTCATAGTGGCTACACCATCGTACATTCCCAATAGCAATGCAGAAGGGTTCCAGCTTTTCCACATCCTTACCAACATTTTTTATTTTCTGTTGTTTTGATAATAAACATCCTAATGTGTATAATCTGGTATCTCATATGGTTCTGAAGGATTTTGGATGTGACTGGCGCCATTGTGCACACAATAAGCACAAAATAGCCGCCGGCCTTGTCTTCCACTCCAGCACTAAACCCCTCCCCCCCTTCCCTTTACGAGAAGCCTACTGACTTAAACAGAAACCCTTTTGCTTCTGCAAGGGCACAATTCTCCACCCTGGTTGCATAGTTTCTACATTAGCATAATGCCCCTCCTTGATGGTATCAGCCAACCCTTGGTGCCCTATATAAGCTCTACCACCCCCACACCTGGTACTGTTCTCCATTTTGAGGGCAGCCTTGGGCTGCCCCCCACTTTGGGCACAGCCCGGCAGATTCTTTTCCTTTAAGAAAGCTTGATTGGTACCCAGTGTCTTGGCTCACTTTCTTTCAGGTTCTGGTTTGGATTTGATTTGATTAATGATGTTGAGCACCTTTTCATGGGCTTATTGGCCATTTATATATCATCTTTGCAGAAATGTCTATTCGAATCCCTTGCCCATTTTTGAATTTGTTTTTTTTTTTTTTTTTTGTGGTTGAGTTTTAGGAGTTCTCTATATAACCTATAGCCTATTACCTTATCAGACAAGTGATTTGCAAATATTTTCTCCCATACTGTAGGTTGCCTTTTACTTTGTTGACAGTGTTCTTTGGTGCACCAAAGTTTCCCATTTTAATGAAGTCCACTTGCTTTTGTTGCCTGTGCCTTTCATATCATATGCAAGAAACCATTGCCAAATCCAATGTCATGAAGCTTCTCCCCTAACAGTCCAATTTTAATAAGCCATTTTAAGAGTTATGGAAAACATTTTTATTTTTATTATTATTTTTAAAATTTTATTTATTGAATCAAAATCGATTATACATATTTTGGAGGTTGAACATTGAGATATGTTGATTAAATCAATATTACTAGCATATGTATAAATCAATATTACTAGCATATACATATTTTGGAGGTTGAACATTGAGATATGTTGATTAAATCAATATTACTAGCATATGTATTGTTACAAATTGTAATTATTCTTTATACCCCTTGTTGAATCTCTCCCCATCCCCCTCTTCATCCACCTCCCCAATTGCCCTAGATTTCTTCTCTCCTTCTGAAAGAAAAATGGTTACTCTGTTAATTTGTTGCCTAGATGATCTGTCCAATGCTAAGAGATGTGATCAGGTCCCCCAATATTATCATAGAGCAGATGCTTCTTCTGTCACTCCGAAATGGGCTTTGTGGAAAGAGACATCCTCTTCTTTTCTTTGTCTCTGCTGGTGACTGTTCTTGTGTGAATGCACTCCAGTGGTTGGCAGACCATCTGTGTGGGGGTTGTAGCGTCTAGCTGCTTTTGTGGCAGCCATGGTTATTGTGGTGGCTGTGGTGGGCCACCCACGTGGAGGTGGTATGCCTGGTTGTGGGAGAGGGTTCTGGTCCCCTTCTCTATGCCCCAGTTCCCTGGGCGGGCCCCAAGGCGCTGACATGGTGTGCCTGGTTGTGGGAGAGTGGTCTGGTCCCCGACTCCATACCCCAGGTCCCCGGGTGGGAACTAAAGAGCTGGCTTGATGTGCCTGGTTGTGGGAGGGGGGTCCAGTCCCCTCCATGCCTCGGGTCCCTGGGCAGGCCCTGAGGGACTGGCGCAGTGTGCCTGGAAGTGGGAGTGGGGTCTGGTCCCCAGATCCAAGCCTCTGGTTCCCAGGAAGGCTCCAAGGAGCTGGTGGTGTGCCTGGGCCGGAACTAATTTTTTGTCCTTTGCTTCTAACATGGGGGAACTTCCTGTGGAAACCAGTACTTGAGTGTGTGGTTGTTTAAATTGCTGCTTTGCTGCTGTTTCCCTAGGGAAGGCTTTTTGTGCAGCTCAGGGTTTAATGGTTGATCTTATAGGTACTTCCTGCTCTCCAGAGACCTGGTGGATCTGTGTTCTGTAAAATCTCTGATCTGGGCCTGAGTTTTCTCATCAAACTGCACCCCATGCAATTCTGCATTCCAGACCAGTCTCCTCTGAGTGGTCCTGTGCTCATCGGGGGGCAGTTCGGCTGTCCTTGCTGTGTCCCAGTGTTCTCCTGGTGGGCCCATCTCCCCCACCGCCTGTGCTCCAAACACTTCCCATGGGACAGGCCCTGCACTTGTCCCTTGCAATGACTCACCAGCCTCTGAGTGGCTCCCCTTTTTTCAGTTGTTCTGGCTCCTCGCTCCTTTGTGGGTCCATGGGAACCCTATTAGAGGTCTTGCTGTCCTGGGGGCCGCCAAGGCCGTCTTCTCTCCTGCTGCCTCCTAATGACTCCATCTGAAGGGCACAGCTGCAGCTTCTGCCGGCTCCTGCTCCATGCGCTCAGCAGCTCGAGCCTTAAAGCAGCCGTGGCCTGAAATGCTCAGAGCAGCTTTTTCTTTCTCTCATCGTAGTTTCTCCTGCCTTCATGAACTCCATAGGTCTCTCCTTCTCTTCCCCTGAGCTCCAGCAGCCCCGACTTGGGTGACGTTACATGTTTATAGTTGTAAATTTGGTTGATTTGTGGGAGAGAGTGACACTGGAACTGTCTATTCTGCCATCTTGACTGGAACTCCATGGAAAACATTTTTAGATGGAGCTAGAAGATAATGAAAATCTGGGGAGGGGTTTACTGTGTTTTCACCGAGCCCACATTTTAAAAATTAATCCTTGTAGCTGGACTCTGATCACGTGTGATAAGAAAACAATGTGAAGGAGGAGGACTGCCTCTAAGCAGCAATAACAGGGAACATTAGAGGCAGACTCTCTGTCTACACCATTTGCATTCTTTCCCTGTGTGGATTCCTTTATATGATACTGGATCCAAACAAGGGGAGAGGGGGCCCACAGGCCCCATTTTCCTTAACTAAGTCACTCCACATGAGTTTGATTATCCATATGTGTTTCCTCACCAATGCCTCCACCCAGTCCCATCTCCATCCCCAACGTGTTGAGTGAATATTGTGCTCATGGAAGAGAGAAACCATGACAAGCAGTTAGGAAGGGCTACAATCAAAGAGCCTAGCAAGGAAACCAATTCCAGTCCTGTCAAGGTGCCTAAACCTAGATTTGCAGAGTCCCTCCAACTGCTGACCCTGACCTCCCCTAAGCAAGAAAACAGCACGGTGTAAGCAGCCAAGTCACCAACACCAGGATAGCCTCTCACCAGCAAGCTCATGAATGTATGAACTTGCACAGCTGTTCTAAATGCTCACCGGTGTAGGCTCTGAGGCAATCCTGTCTAACTGAAGTTCCAGACCAGGAAATTATAACATGAGTAATAAGGACCTGTCGAAGTTGTACTGTCCCTCCAAAGACTGTCACGCAGGATATCAGACCCATCATCACCATGACCTTATCCAGTGCCACAGATAAAAAAAAAAAAAAAAAAAAAAAAAAAAGCTGGGCAAGCAGGCTTGAATCAGGCCAAGTGGAAAGAAGCTTAAGTCCAACTTCATATGTCACACATTGGCAACAGAAAGTAACTGGCACAAGCTTAACACTGAATATTCGTGGTGCTGTTCCCATGATGAGTGATGTGTCTCTCACTGCCCCTCCCCTAAGTTCCACAAGGTCAGGAAGCAGATCTTATTTATTTTTAAGCCCCCAGCACATAGATACCAAATAAATACTTGCGGAATAGACAGCTACAAGAATAACCTTTCCGCTAACTCTGAAAAATCATTCAGCTGTAAGTCTGAGGTGAAAAATCAACAAAGAACTCTTCCCACAGCACCTTTGCAGAATTAACTCAGCTTGTCCCCAGGAGCTGCACGCCAGGGCAACAGAATCTCACGTCTTTGTCAGATAAAGAAGGCCTTTCTGGAGCTGAGCTATCTAGGCCGTGTTTTGCATAACAATACACCCACGGGTTTTAACTGAGCACTTTTCCCTTGATTCCTTATGGATTCATTAAACTGACAGCTTGGCACCAGCATATTGATGCCAGTTTTCTATCCAACACAAACCGCACGAGTGCCTCATGTTTATCTACCCTATGAATTTCTAAGCAACTATGTAAAAACAAAGAACTCAGAAAACAAAGAAAAGATGCTGGGTTGAGTAATTTTACTAAAAAACAACGTGTCTCTTTTCCACCCTCCTCCCACTCTAATTGGGTATATTTGGCTTTTGGTTATTTCCCTTTACTCAAAGAGCTTATATTGCAGCAGCTTCTTTCTGCCTATTAAATCAGGCTGTGCTCTAGGTCAATTCCACTCAACATGTTGGGCCTCAAGAAGATAAGGAATTCGTACCAAATGCAAGTCAACTCATTGCTTCCTTCTTCAAAAAGTCTTCATTGCTTCCTTCTTCAAAAAGTCAGCTCAACTAAGCAGTGTGTTGAGTGCTGAAGTTGAGGTACATTCTGGCACTATCTTCTCATGCACAGGTAACAGAGCTGAAAGACCCTCACATCTGTGGATCACACGTCAAGCATTGTTCTAGGTTACAGAACTCCCCATCTAACTGAGAACGTACTAGATTGACATTTACAATGGACTTTTGAGGGGTTTTGGCCACCTAGTATCCATGTCCCTTTTTCTGGTAAAGCATCCCAATATTGAGGCTCCGCCACATCCTCTTCTCAGTCTGTGAGATGCAGGCAGGGATCCCGTACAGCCAGAGCTGGCCAATCAGTGCTGAGTCCCTCCAACCACAGTGAATGATTCAGGGAACCCACACTCCAGGGCCAGCCAATCAATATAATTCCATCCTCTTGACTAGTTCTCACATCAGGACGGGCAGTGGCCCTGACTGACCCAATCAGAGTGAAGCCTGGGACTCATGCAGGGGCTACCAGGAAAAGTTTCTTTCCATTAAAACTGTTGAGTATGTGAGCCTGGAGTTAACACCACCAATGATGGGAGGGACTGGCTGTGAAATGGAGCACAGATAGAGAGAAGAATTAAAAGACAAAGAGAAACTGGATTCCGAGTATGTCATTGGAACTTCTGGATCTAGCCGTGCTGCATCAGAAACCTGATGTAGGTTTCTATCCCATGCCTTTCCAGTTACATGAACCAGTAAATTTTCCTTTTGCTTAGACCAGTTTGTGAGCTTTCTAACACTTACAACCAAGAGTAGTTATACATGACTACTGTACCCTAGGCTCACTCTAAAATCCACATACATTAGTACTAAAGAAACAAATCTCAAAAAGCTAAAGGTAGGAAGTCAGAAGAGCTGCCACAATCTAGGACTAGAGGCAGGTTAGCAAGACTTTCCACACCTTCATCTCCTCCTTTGTCAAGTGATTAGCATCTGTCTCCCCCATCACCTGTCAGGTGATTGTGAGAATCACATAAAAGATACACAGGAAATCACTCTGGAACCTATGAAAAAGCACTGCACAAACAAAGAGTATTCCTATTATGAGCACAACACCCTATGTATTCAAACTTCAAAATTATGGCATCCATAACTATCCAGAACCTAGGAAAAAAAAAAAATGGGGACGGGGGGACAGCTGGCCAGTACAGAGATCCAAACCCTTGACCTTGGTGTTATAACACCATGCTTAAAATTATGGCATCCATAACTATCCAGAACCTAGGGAAAAAAAAAAAATGGGGACGGGGGGGACAGCTGGCCAGTACAGAGATCCAAACCCTTGACCTTGGTGTTATAACACCATGCTCTAACCAACTGAGCTAACCAGCCAGCTGGAAAAAATTTTAAAAGGCTTTGAGTTACACGTTGTTTTACCATTCTGTGTTCCCGCTGTAGGAAAGTGTGCTGGTTAACTCTAGGTGTCAACTTGATTAGATTAAGGAACACCTAGAAACCTCATAAAGCAATCTTTTTGGGTGTGTCCATGAGAATGTTTCCAAAAGAGATTAGCAGATGGGTCTGAGAGGACTAGGTGGGAAATATCTGTCCTCAATACGGACAGGAACCATCCAATCTTCTGGGGGCCTGGAGAAAACAAAAACGGAGGAAAAGGAGAATCACTCCATCTGCTGGAGCTGCGATACACTCTCCTCTCCTGTCCGTGGACATCAGAACTCGAGACTCTTCAGCTTTTGAGTTCCAGGACTTACACCAAGGACACCATTGGCTTCCCTGGTTCTGCTGCCTTCAGACTAGGACTGAGCCACGCTATTGGCATCCAGTTTGCAGACGGACTATCATCGTACTCCTCAGGCTTCACAATTGTGTGAGCCAATTCCCCTAATAAGTCCCCTCTCATATATTTATACACATATCCTATTGGTTCTGTCTCTCTGGAGAATCCTGACTAATACAGATTTTGGTACCAGGAGTGAGCTGTTACTTATAACAAATACCCCAAAATATGGAAGCAGCTATGGAGTTGGGTGTTGCACAGAGGCTGGAAGAATTTGGAGGAGCAGGCTAGAAAAAGCCTAGATGCTGGTGAGATTTTAGAAGAAAAGA
>NW_007726518.1:471834-475327 GCF_000696425.1 Galeopterus variegatus
TACCCCAAAATATGGAAGCAGCTATGGAGTTGGGTGTTGCACAGAGGCTGGAAGAATTTGGAGGAGCAGGCTAGAAAAAGCCTAGATGCTGGTGAGATTTTAGAAGAAAAGACCAGGGAAAGCTTGGAACGTCTTAGAGATGGGTTTAATGGTGATGTCCAGAATGCTTATAGAAATTTGGACAGTAAATGGTACTCTAAGGAGGTCTCAGAGGGAAATGACGAAGAGCTTATTGGAAACTGAAGCAAGAGTCACCCTTATTATAGAGTTGCAAGGAACTTAGCTGCATTCTGTTCATGGCCAAAAGTGTTATAGAATGTGGAATTTAAAGGTGCTGAACCAGAGTATTTAGTAGAAGAAAACTCTAAGCAGCAAAGTATTCAGGCAGTTGTATGGCTACTTGCAACAGCCTATGCTGAATTATGGCAGAAGAGGCATGATGTAAAGGCAGGATTTATAATTAAAAAGGAAACAGAAAATAAAAAATTGGAAAACTCTCAGCCTGGGCCTGTAAAGAGTGAAAAGGCATTTTGGGAGAGGAAACCAAGGGTTGCAGTCCAGCAACTGTTTGCTAAGGAGATTATCAAGAAAATGGAAGAAAAACCTTGAAGATATTTCAGAGATCTTTGAGGCTGCCCTTTCCATCACAAGCCTAGAAGCCTAGGGAGACAGAATGGTTTTGGGGAACAGGTCTGAGATGCCCTCCATGTGCTCACTGCCCAGGGCTACTACCTCAGGATGCTGCTCCCCAGACCCTGGCTGCTCCAGCTGTTCCAGACACTCCAGTGGTGGTTAAGTTGACCCCAGGTGTAGCTCTGGACCTGCTGCTTTGGGATATCCAAGCTGGAAACCCTGGTGGCACCCATGCAGTATTAAGTCTGTTGGCTCCCAGAAGGCCAGAGCTGTGCCACCCAGATCTCAAAGGATGTCCCCCTGGGGGATGAGGAAGAGAGCCATCACAGGGGCAGAGTCACAGCCTAGGACCTCCACTAAAACAACACCAAGTAGAAATGTGGAATTGGAGTTGCAGCAGAGAATCCCTACCAGGGCCATCTCTAGTGGAGCCATGAGAGTGGGACCACCACAGAGACCCCAGAACTGTAGAGCTACCAGCATGCAACACAAGCCTGGGAGAGCTAAAGCATGGCTGGAGACCAGGAAAGCCACAGGAGCAGAGCTGCCTGAGGACTTGGGGACCCAACCCCTGTACCAGTATGCAGAGGATGCTGGACATGGAGTCAAAGTACATGATTCGCCAGCTTTGAGATTTAATGGCTGTCCTGCTGGGTTTCAGACATGTTTGGGACCTGTTACCCCTTTCTTTTGCTCTATTTCTCCTTTTTTGAACAGGAATGTGTACTCTATGTTTGTCCCACCATTGTATCTTGGAAGGAGATAACTTGTTTTGATTTCACAGATGGGACTTTGGACTTCTGAGTTAAAAACAAGTTAAGACTTTGGGGATTCAATGAACGCACTTACCTTTGAGAAGAATACAAACTTTGGGGGCCAGGTATGGAACGCTATGGATTGAATTGTGTCCCCCAAAGTTTTATACATTAGAAACTTAATCCCCACTGTGATAGTGTTGAAGGTGGGAAATCCTATTATGGTAATTGAAAGGTGGGGACTTGAAGAGGTGATTAGATTGTGAGGACTCTGTCCTCATGAATGGTCTGATCCATTCATGGAGTAATGGGCGTGATTCTGATGGCTTTAAAAGGAGAGCAACTGAGAAGCTTATTTCTCTCTCTTACTCCTGCCATATTAGCCATGTGACACCCTGCATTTCTGCAAAGAGTCACCAGCCACCAAGACCCTCACCAGATGTGTTCCCAGGACTTTGGACTTACTAGCCCCAGAAACTTAAGGAATACATTTTATTTCTTTATAAATTACCCAGTTTCAGGTATTCTGCTATAAGCAATAGAAACATACTAATGCAGAAAGGGTGCATCCTTTCCAGGCCAAAGGGTGTAAAGTGAATCAGCAGACTTGCTGGAGCCTGACAACCAAGAAGAGGCAGCAGAAAGCCTTGTGTTCTAGGCTGAGAACCAGCGTGCACTATGGGTCAGTTCTCAGGCCCTTCCAGGAAGTTTCTCTCCCATTGTATGTATCATCCCATCTACTCGAGCTTATGAATCATGAAAAAAAAATGATGATTTAATTTCGAAATTACATTTGCAGCCACTATTTTGCAACTTTGGAGTTGTTCCCCTCATGATAACATTTTTGTCCAGTTAGGTGGATTTTGTTATTTGTTTGTTTTTACTGTTTTCATATCTGAAATCTAAGGGACCAACGTAACAACAAACTTTACATAAAGAGACTAAATCCTTCTGCAAATTCTACATTTTTCTAAAAATCAGAATACAACCATTTTCTAATAGATAAAATCAGTTAGCAGTCAGGGTACAAGACAGATGGAGACATTAACACTGTTCCTGATTTCTAAGCTACCTTCTATTAATGGTGGTTTTAATGGATTCTCTTTTGATGGCAAAATAACTAAAATTCTGGAGTTCCACATAATGTATGTGGAAGCAGCTTTGTTCTTCACAGTTCCTTCATTTGAGGAGCTCAATCCTGGGGAAAAGGGGTGGGAGGACAGACCGGCAGCTTGTTTCACCAGCATCCCCATGTACAGGGTGTTAATTCTATGCCAGGCATTTGCATCCACAACCAAGCCCAGCATCCACCAGGCCATATTACCAATGAGCAGGTTATGGTTCCTCTCCCTGCTCCCATGGGTGGCCTGCATTCAGCAGATCAGGGGGGCTGGCCTGGCTCTTCCTCATGGCCCTTCTCCATGAGGAGGCAGCCCAACAGGGCCTGTCTATGGCAGGCTCCACAAATATCACTACTCTTTCTTCTGCTTCTCCACCTGTACGTCTCCACCTTGGAAAACAAGTTGGTTTTTCCCTGTTATCTGGTTATCTTCAATTCAGTGAAAGGGGGTAAAAGGTTTCATGTTAGCCTCAGGCCAAAGACTTGTTCTGCAATCTAGCTTTACCTTAATAAAGCAGATGCTTTGCCCCCTATAGGTCCAAGCCACAATAAGTTAACAGGCAAAGGGAAGAGGAGACATGGGTTGTCCCCCCAAACCTCTAACACTTACCAATCTGGACAAGGCTCTGGACCCAGCATAGATTACACCCACAAACAGCACCGAAGCAGGAAGCCATGTGAAAACATCAGATCTGGAAAGAGGGAAAAAAGCCATAATACATTTGCCACTTCATGTTAAAAAAAGAACCAGCTGGAAGGCTGGACCCTTCAGAGGTACCAGCAATAGCAACAGAGGTTGTCTAAACATCCCTGATGGGCACATGTAGTGGATTGAATTATGTACCCCCAAAACTCCCTGAAGCTTGCATTGTATCCCCCAAGTTTTATGTATTAGAAACTTAGCCCTGGGCCGAGCCCGTGGTACACTCGGGAGAGTGCGGTGCTGGGAGCGCAGCAGCGCTCCCGCCACAGGTTCGGATCCTAT
>NW_007726518.1:475659-480409 GCF_000696425.1 Galeopterus variegatus
AAAAAAAAAAAAGAAACTTAGCCCCCACTGTGACTGTTAAGAGGGTGGGAAATCCTATTGTGGTAATCGAAAGGTGGGGCTTTGAAGAGGTGATTGGATTGTAGGACTGTGCAGTATGAATGGATTAAAAATGGTGGTCAGGGGCGTGGTTCTGAGGGCTTTAAAAGAGAAGAGTCTGTCTTTCTCTCTCTCTGTTCTCTCTGCTTCCACCATACTGCAATATGAGGCCCCTGAGTCACTGTTGCCACCACCAGATAGACTTTGGACTTCCCAGCCTCAGAAACTGTAAGCAATAAACTTTGTTTTTCTTTATAAATCACCCACTCTCAGGTATTCTGTTACAGCAACACAAAAAGGACTAATACAGCATGTTAAGTGAGATATGGTTTTTGTCTATCAACAGAGTGACGGAGGCAGACAAAGACATCCTATGCACAGCACTGTCATTCTGCCGACTGCCTAGCATTATTGATCCCAAAGTTGGAAATCGAAAAGGCCTTTCCACGGGTTGGGAAAAAACAAATCTGATCTCTTCAAGGGCAGTAAACAATGTTCTTTGGATTTTAAGAAGGTCAGAAGTCTTGAATCAATACCAAATTATTAAGAATTTTAAAAGGCTATTTACCTAGGCAATATATCAAATAGTTCCATGGGATCACAACAAAAAGAACCACAGATATCAAAGGACAGAATTTAAAAAAAAAGAGTCCTAGAACTTCAGCTAGGGGGCCATACGCTTACTTCTTCACCAATAACCTATCCTCTCTGGAATCAGATTCAGGGAATCTTGAAGGACCTATGAAGGGCATATTTCTTTGATTCAATTGTGGCCATACCAGGAATTGCTTTTTCATTACAGCTTAGAATCTTGTTCTCAAGAAAAGTAAAATCTCAGTTTTCACACACAGTGCATATAACTGAGGTTACAACTGGCTTCCCCCATCACTTAAAAATGCATTTGATGGGCCGGCCCGGTGGCGCACTGGATAAGTGCGCCGCTTGGGAAGCGCGGCGGTGCTCCCGCCCGAGGGTTTGGATCCCACATACAGACCGGTTCCCGCTCACTGGCTGAGCGAGGCGCGGGAGCAACACCGAGGGTTGCGATCCCGTTGCCGGTCCCCGGTCCGGTACGGGGGCAACACTGAGGGTTGCGATCCGTTGCCGGACACGGAAAAAGACAAAAAAAAAAAAAGATTTTTCTATTTCTGTAAAAACATTTAGTGGATCAGCGGTCTTTATTTTTAAGATCCTGCTATATTTTAGAAACCCATATGAACTATGTGAAGACTATTATTTGAACAGTACCTAAAATTTTTGAAGTCAATATTTTTCTATTTCAAAAAAAAGAAAGATATTTAAAACAAAATCTCCAAAATGAAAATACACACGACCTTGTTCTATTTTTTTTAATAAAATAAAATAAAACACCTGGTTACCCTAATAATGAATAAAAACAAATGAAACCATTCCGGCAGGACATAACATAACAGGATTTGTGAGGTATTTTTGTTTGTTTGTTTGTTTGTGGATATAACATAATAATCCCAACTAACTCAATGAACTGCTCTCCTGGAACTGCTCAAGAAATGTTCTCTGTCCATTTTATTAGCATGGGCAGGCACTCCATCCGAGATCAGACCTGATTTGTTCAACTTCCCAAGGAACCTAGCATTTAAATGTTTCCAGTCTCTAGTAAGACCTTCAAACCTTACTTGCTGTATAAAGTAATTCAGCAAATGCTAATAGCAACTTACAAGGTGCTGAGAATTATTATAGCAGCAGCATCACAGTTAACATTTATTGAGTACTTGCGACAAACAAGACGCTGTGCTAAATGTTTCATATGCTGCATCTTTTTCAAATCTATGCAACAGAGGCTGGCCGGAGAGCTCACTTGGTTAGAGCGTGGTGTTGGTAACACCGAGGTCAAGGGTTTAGATCCCCGTAACCAGCCAGCTGCCAATAAAACAAACAAACAAATAAATAAATAAATAAAATCTGCACAACATCTGATGAAGAGGGTATGATTATTGCCTTATTGTGAAGATGAGGAAACTGAGGCACAAAGAGTTCGAGTTATTTGCCTATGGTTAGAACAGCTGGTAAATGACAAAGCCAGAATGGGGATTCAAGTCTGTCTGGCTCTAAAGCCCTAGGTTTTTTTGTTTTGTTTTTTTGCAGCTGGCTGGTGTGGTCATCCAAACCCTTGAAGTTCTAGCTTTTCATCACCCTCTTATACTTTGTCCAAGTAGCTAATTATCTGAGGAATATTCTAGTATCACTAGTTCTGCTGTAATAAGGGATGTCTGTACCCCCATCCAAAAGGTGAATAGAGAAAGGAGGTTGCCATCCTCCCCCCTAATGGATCAGGAGCAACATCAGCCAATTGCCACTCTTCTAGGAAAAGACTTTCCCACTTGCATAAAGCTCATATGCATCAAGGGGATGGGTCCCCAGCCTGTTGCATACGAGAAGGGAGCCTGTTGCACACGAGAAGGGAGCCTGTTGCACACGAGAAGGGAGCCTGTTGCACACGAAAAGGGAGCCTGTTGCACACGAGAAGGGAGCCTGTTGCACGTGAGAAGGGAGCCTGGAGCAGAGGCAACAGATGGAGCACTGATTGGTAAGGAGGATGTGCTGGGCTAGACGGCAGCAGGCCCCGTACTTCGGAATGTAAGGTCACAGAGGCCCCAGACATTTGCACTCCATTCTCTCTTAAAATAAACAAAGAAAACTCTCAGGAACATCAGAGTATCTGAGTGGCCATGGACATGAGGAAAAGAAAACATGCCTAGGGAACATCTTGTAATTTAGCCCTTCTATCCTAAAATACCAAGAGATAACTTTACCTAGAACAAATATATACAGGTCTAGTTGGACCAAAGACACTTCTGGGAAATGCTACAGGACAGCTGTGTGAGCATTTGGCTCCAATACCTACAACCCAGGCACAGGACATTGGTGCTTGTATTCTCCAAAGTCATCTCACTTAGCACCCACGGAGCCAAAGCAACATGCACTTGTGGTGGAACTTCAGCCACCTGCAGAAGTGGCTGGCTGCAGAGCCCTTGCCTGGCCCCCCTGAGCACTCATCAGTGAGACAGCTGCCTTCCTCCACCACTCGCCAACACAAAACCACAGCTGCTATTAAGATAGGAGTCACTAAAAAAAATTGCTGCCAAAACAGGTGTGGGCAAGGCAAGTGTGGAAGGAGAGGGTAAAAAGGAAAAAAGTTAAAAATCAAGGATTCTGTACTCATAGCTTCAAAGCATCACAGTTCTCATTCCACTTTTAAGAATACACTTCAACTGAAAATCACAGAGTATTATGTTAAGTGTAGTTCATGCAAAAAAAGACCTGCGGGAACATTAGTCAGTAATCCATAAGGGAAAAGCCTTACCAAAAGATTGGCAAATTAATGCATATTTATAGGTCTTAAATTAAAACAGATGTTTCATCAAAAAGATGATCCCCTGATTTACCTGATTCTCAATCAACCCACTAATTATCTGTATGATAGAGTCAGATTAGGGAGCTTCTGCATAATTATTAATGTCTCCCCCTCCTCCAAATAATACTGTAAATTTCATAAGGGCGGGAACTGTATTTTGCTCATATAAAATAAATGTAAAATGCTATACTAATAAATATTAAAATGGAGACTAAAGCACTATGCTCTACTACAAAGGGCATCTGACCAAGTCAGTGAGGATACAGAAAACTTCCCCAAATAAGTGTTGGAGATGAAATTCAAAGTTAAACTGTGTAGAGCAGTGCAAGGGACACACTTTTCAGAAATAGATATTGCATGTGCAAAGGCCCTGTGGCAAGAGGAAATCAGAGGAAGGCCAGTGTAGCTTGAATAGAAGGAGGGACAAACCCATGGGTGGGAGGATGTAATATGACCGGATTCATATTTGGAAAAGGTTGCTCTGACTACTGTATGGACAATAGACTGGAATGGGGTTATGAGTGGTGTATGAAGACAGGAAACACTGGAGCAGGTTTGATTAGGAAAAATCACAATTGTGATCTTGAAAATAATGAACTTGAGATGCTTTTGGGACATCCCAGCAGAGACATCAAGTAGGCAACTGGATATAAGGGTCTGCGGATCCTTTCCCGTCCTCTAGTGAAGAAGAATGCACTCTTAAGTACGTCTTACATTTGATTTTTCACATCCCCTAATCCTTCAGTTTTGAGGATAAAATTCAAATCTATCTTCTTCAACATAATTTCTCACTTTTGGTCATTATTGTCAGCAATAAAAGCCTTCTGTGGCCTGGTGATACTGTCACAAACTTATTCTTCATTGCTGTGGTCTAAATGTTTGTGTTCCCCCAAAATTAACAGGTTGAAATCCCAACCTCCAAGGTGACGGCATTAGGAGGTAAGGTCTTTGGGAGGTGATTGGCCACAAGGGTGGAACCCTCACGAATGGGATTAGTGTCCTTATAAAAGAGGCCTCAGAGAGCTGCCCCTCCTACTGTATAATGAAAAAACTAAAAAGAACCATCCATAAACCAGAAAGCAAGCCTTCACCAGACACTAGGTCTACCAGTGCCTTGATCTTGGACTTCTCAGCCTCCAGAGCTGTGAGAAATAAATTTCTGTTGTTTTTAAGCTACCCAGTCTACAGCATTTTGTTATAGCACCACGAATGGCCTAAAACATCCACTAATTATTTACTAACCAATATTCTAGTAAACAAAGATACAACTCTTAACAAGACAGACCAAGTCCCTGACTT
>NW_007726518.1:481399-497295 GCF_000696425.1 Galeopterus variegatus
GTAGAGACAAGATAAAGACACAAGCTACAAGCATGGTGCTTCTTTGTTCTTTTGTCATCTCCTGAAATATTTTTTAAAAATCATTTCTTCAGGAAGAAATGAAACAATTTTAAAATACTAGTTAATTTTGCTACAGCTGAGGATTATTTTTGAGGGAGATATAGCCGTAAGTGATGCAAATCAGACCTGGTTCTGGGCACTACAGAATATAATCTTATAACGTTTAAGTGGTTACCCAAATCTTTTGAAATTATAATTAGTTCTCTTGTTCCCAGGGAACGTTCTGGCAACTAGCTGACTAACTTTAACCAACAGCTCCAAGGGCTGGACAAACGTCACACATTTCCCTGCGCTGTGTCCTTCCTGTTGGTATAGCCAGGTCATCTAGGGGCAGGGGAGGGAAGGATGTACAGCACAGAGCAAGGGGTTTTACATAGTGGAAGGAATGTGGCCCTTTTGGTGTTAAAGCAAATGAGGAGGAGGACATTAGTCTGAGGTTGTCTTTGTAACCAAAGCTCTAAACGTGAGCAAACTGAAGCTTAACTTGGATGCATTTCTTTTAACAGTGAAAAAACAAAATTCTGAGCCTCAGCCAATCACAAAAGGCCAACCAGTCCTTTTGGTTATATAATTAATGGCTCTTCCATTGAACCATACCCAAATAAGGCAAATGCCTAGCTGTGGCCAATCAAGGAATTCCTTTACTTCCAGGTTCAGCCTATAAAAGCTTGCTGCCCAGGCTGCTGCAGCAGAGCTCTCAGAACCTTTTCTGGTTCTGAGTGTTGCCCAATACGTTAATTGTTCTTTGCTCTAATAAACTCTGTTAAATTTATTTTGTGTGAAGTTTTTCTTTTAACGGTGGCCAGGAAAACCTGGATCTGTATCCCAACTCTAAAGCCAGTTTGCAATGAGAACTCACTTTTTTCACTTATAAAATGGGGGTGATAATGCTCAGAATGCTACTGATAAAGTTAGATAAGAGAATAAATATGCAATATTTACAGGCAGTGTATGGCACACTAAAAACAACAACACTCCATAAATGTTCTCCTTCTGGCTTTTCTACACATATCCTCAAAGACAGAAGCATTAAGGAAGATTTATAGATCTGCTTACATAAAATGCACTGGCCAAAAAACACCATAAAGAAAATCGACAGATAATTAACAAACCAGGAAAAAATAATGGCAACATATAAGACAGTCTGTTTAGTATCCTTAATTTATAATGAATGTTTACAAATCAATAAGAAAAAAATCAACTCACTAAAAGAAAACCAGTCAGTGGACAAAAACGGGTAATTCTCTCTGTCTGTCTGTCTCTCTCTCTCCCCCTTCTCACTCCCCCCATACACACACACACACACACACACAAGAAATACAAATGGCCAATAAATATATGAAAAGTTATTAAAACTCCCTAATAATAAAAGAACTTTAAATGAAATAGCTTTAAATTAAAGACATATCAGGTTTGCCCAAGAAACTAGCAATTTTTTAAAGTTGTCTAATATCAAGGGTCATCAAACCAACACCTTCATATACCACTGAGATAAAAACTGGCATCTTTCCGGAGGGTATGTATGTACTACTTGGCTACACTTATCAAAAGCCTTAAAAATATGCATACTCTTTGATGTAGAAAATTCACTTCTATGACTTTATCCCTAGAAAACAATCTTGGACGTGGGTAAAGGTATTTATAATAAAGCTTTCATTTGAAAGTGGAAATAAAACTGAATCCTGGCCTCACTGCTGGTCATCAAACATGCCAAGCACCTCAGGGCTTGCTATCATTTCCTTCAACGGGAACCCTCTGCCCCGACCTGGCCCACTCTCTCTGGATTCAGATATCTGCTCAAAAGTCATCTTACCTGTGTCTCCTTCTTACCCACCCTTCCTAAAATAACAACCTGCCCCCACCCACCAGCATGCACCCGTGCACGCACACATACACCCTTTATTCTTTTCTACACTCACAGCCATCGACACATCATATGCTTACATTTTCATGTGTTCACTGTCTGTCTACCTCAATTAGAATGTCAGCTCTATGAGGACAAGGACTTTCGTCTGTTTGTTCACTGCACATTCCAAGAACAATGCCTGGCATACAGCAGACACTCAGATATTCACTGAACGAATTAACATTACCTTTGTAACTTAAAGTTTTTTTTCCTTCTCTCTCTAGATTGACACAAGGAGAAAACAACAGCAACAAATTCCAGTCATGACCATAATTGACATTTCTTCCTCTGCTTTTCTCAAACCCTTCAGAGGCTTTGTGTTGAACAGAATTGCTGGTGCTGACAGCTACTTGGTTTTAAAGGGTAGCGAGGAGAGCAAAAAATACCTACATCCTGCACCTCTTTGAAATGGCACTAATGGGGAATTCTAACAATTTCAAATTCCTTAAACATTTATTAACAATCATATTGTAACCTACACCTGTCATGACAAAAAACTAACTGTATTAAAAAACAAACACATACATCTTCAATAAACATGAACTTATTAGAATCTTGAAATGGAGGCAGTTATTTTGTTTTCTATAATAATTTATCTTTTCTTATTAAAAAGTAGTAACTATCCATACTACAAAATTTTAAAAATATAATCAAGAAAATCATTACTATTATAATCCCACTGCCCACAGAAAGCAGTTAATACCTTGCTATGTCTACTTCCAAACAGCATCCACATGCATGTATATGAAGACATCAACAAAAATAGGATCTTATTGTACATACTGTTTTATAGCCTGCTTAACTTAACATCTTCCCCTGTCAAAAAAGTCACCTCCAATTTATCAATAATTAAATACCAGCCTACTGCTGGACACTTAAGTTAATCTTACATTTTTATTATTCTAATGCTATATGATCATCCTTAAATAAATTCTCTTCTCATATTCATGATGTTTTTGCAATATTCAGGATAAATTCCCTGAAGTGGAATTGCTGTTCAAAGATACATGCATTAAGGTTTATAACTGGTTATAAAACCACCTTCCAAGAGAGGTGACACTGACCTGCCCTCCTCTGCAGATCTAACACTGTCTGATTCTAAGATACCCAGAGGCCTGAACAGTAGGAACAAGGAACAAGCCAGGCACATATGACTAATGCACCCTTTCTCGACTTCTCACTCATCAGTTGGTGCCACCTGAGACTCCTGTACTGGTTTATTCTTTCACCGTCCTGTTTGCCTGCAAAGGAGGCAAGATGGAATTATATTTTGAAGTGGTCCTAGCAGAATCTTGGGTTCCTGTGGTGTGTGGGCCTCTGGGGAACTGCTGAGCCAGTGAGAGTGTGCACATGTCCATGTAAGTGTGCGTGCGTGTGTGTGTGTGTGTGTAGGGGGTGGGGTCTCACAGCAGCTCCTAGCTGGACAGACTGAAGACCCTGCCATGTTGAAGGAGATTTACCACAGGGTCTGGTTTGAAAACTGTGGTGGTACGTAATTTTTCTTAACTGATATATAAGCACAAATATTGCATCTTGTTTGAATCATGGGCTTGTCTTTTGTTTGCATGCACACTACCATCCCAAAGAACCCTGATGAATAAAGCATTTTCAAGAAGCTAACAAAAGTCTGTCAGCACAAATTATAAAACTGTTGTTATTGAGATGAAGGCTAATTAAATTAAATCACTTGTTTTTCAAATAAAGCGTGCATTATTGAGAGAACATCTGCTCCCTAAAACACTCTGCAGTTTATCTATATGAGGGTGCTGGAAGGGCTCTTTGAGAAGAATTCTTGAAAATTCTGTGTTACAGTGACACCTAGTGAACCTAAAAACAGTTCTCAAACATGAAAATAGAGAGCAAGACACCAAGGTTCAGATATTGAATATTGGCATTCCCCCAAATAGTCAATATTTGCTTTACAGCTGAAAAGGACTTCTGCACATATTAACTCACGAACTACAGAGGAACCCTAGATTTCATTTTTTTGGTCCACTACTGGTGACTATGTTTCTCAGACTCTTCCTCCTGATTCAGAAAGCATCACATTCCCTTGACAAAGCCCTAATATTACTTGAACCCAAGAGCCCTGTGATGACACTTTCTCACAGAACATAATTTAGAGCAGGAGTCAGCAAAGTATGGCCCACAGGCCAAATCCCACCTGCTGCCTGTTTCTGAAGACAGCACTCTATAGGCACACAGCCACAGCCACACGTTTATGTATGTCTGTGGCTGCTTTCGTGCTACGAGAGCACAGCAGAGTAGTTGCAACTGAGACTATATACAGCCCCCAAAGCCTAAAATATTTACTGCTGACCCAATTTAGATTAAGGCAGCTTGGGTCCCAACCTCTGCAGCTTACTAGCTGAAGTGCCCGAGGCTTCACACTCGAGGCAGTATGCCTGGCTGGATGCAAAGGATCTTGCTACCACTGGGTTTTTGTAAAGTTCCATTTCTCAGGGCACTTCTATCGATGCTTCTTCCCACCACTCTAAACACGCAGAAGCATCACTCCTCCCGCTTATATGTCACTGACTGGCCCAAGATTCTTAACATGTAATCCCAGATCATGCTGACATGGAAACCTTGTCATCTTCAGTAAGGTTCCAACAACCCCTGAAGGCCAACAAGAGCTTCAAAGAGACGAGATGACAGGTCCCAACACTGCCATGTTTCAAGGACCACTCCTCTCCTTCCTCACCAGAAGTCCAGGCCTTGACCCTGCTGAAGTCTTTGGGCCGCCTCCACTGTCAGAGCACTTGCCCCTCCACCACCGCCCCACGTACCTCCCCCCCTCCCAGGAGGAACAAGGCTGGATGTGCAGCTGAGTGAGCCTCAGGAGATGAACTGCAAGTACAGCACAGAAGATCAGAGGAGATGTTAGTATTACAAAACACAGTCAACAAAAATAAAAAGATAAAGGGCTAGCCAGTTAACTCAGTTGGTTAGAGCATGGTGTTATAACACCAAGGTCAAGGGTTCAGATCCCCCTACTGGGCAGCCGCCATAAATAAATTAATTAATTAATAAAAATAAAGAAATACAGGTCTCCTAGGCTCCTGAATAATAAGCAAAGCAGGACAGAAGAGATGCCTATCTCATTTCTGCTAAGTATGAGAAGGAAAGAAATCCCTGTACGAGCACCTTGCCAGAAGACAGTCCATGAGTGACCAAAACGCCAAGCTCATGTGCAAGATGCAGTGCCTGGAGCTTGGGTCTGGGGAGTATTACATCTAGTACTGTTGACTTAGCCTTATGAGGAGGCCAGAAAGGGGCTTGATGGACACAGCATGACAGCTACATCAGGTGTGGTCTATAGGAAAGCAGGAGTTCAGCGGACTCCCAGTCACCAGGTGCTACAGACATGACCTGCAAGCACTAATGCATACTGAAGGTCAAAAATCCCATCCTTTGACCTGCCCTGGCCTCATGGACTCTTCTCCCAGAAACTACCATAATCACCACGCCAACACCAATCAGATCTTATTCAGTATTATATCCGTTCAGTGGCTCTCAGTATGTTTCCTGATGAACTTCTGAAAGTTGGTTTCATTATTGCCAAAAAGTATTAAGGTACTTCAAAAGGTTCATGGAAAAATAGAATTAAAATATAATGCAAATCTTTCCAAGAACTTTTTTTTTTTTTCCTTTTTGTCTTTTTTCGTGTCCGGCAACGGATCGCAACCCTCAGTGTCACGCCCATACCGGACCAGGACGGGCAACGGGATCACAACCCTCGGTGTTGCTCCCACACCTCGTTCAGCCAGTGAGTGGGAACCGGTCTGTACGTGGGATCCGAACCCTCGGCGGGAATGCCACCGCACTTCCCAAGTGGCGCACTGTAGCAGTGCGCCACCGGGCCGGCCCTTTCCATGAACTTTTTAAGTACTCTTGTAATTTCTGCATATATATTTAAACATTCCTCTGGAGAGAAAACAACAGGGAAAAGTATCAAAAACACATAAATTTGCACTCTAACTTTCCTGTGAGCAAAGATGACTTTTAATAAAACTACAAGAGTCACTCACAGTGAAATACCAGCACATTAAGACATATCTAGGAAATTCTTACCATCAGCAGCTTTGATGAAGGTGAGCCATCTCACTTAAAAACTTAAAAAATAAATAATCAATCATTAAAAATAAGTACAGTCTGAGGGGCTAGCCTGTGGCTCACTTGGGAGAGTGTGGTGCCTATAACACCAAGGCCACAAGTTCAGATCCCTATATAGGGATGGCCGGTTAGCTCACTTGGGAGAGCGTGGTGCTGACAACACCAAGTCAAGGGTTAAGATCCCCTTACTGGTTATCTTTAAAAAAAAATAATAATAATAAGTACAATCTGGACCCTAATTGGTTAACTAATTATTCATTTATTTACAGACAGTGCTGAGTTAATTTGAAGATTTTAACAAAAATAATTGTTATGGTTCTCCAGCAAAGACTCCATATTAAATTAAGGGGTGGGGGCTGCTTCTTCTTTAAGATGCAATCATCTTAGAAAACTCTGGTCACAAAGATATTGTGGCACAGAATTTTAAACTTAGAACTTTTCATCCTTGAATGCTTGAGAGTTCAAATTTTGCTCTTATTTACAATGGACAAAAAGTGGTGAGTAGGTTAAAAATTACTTCCAACGTGTTTTTATTTAAACGTGTAGCCTGGCAATACAGGAACTGTAGGATTGTGTATGAAATCACACCTGAGTCCATCCTCAGCAATGCTTCGAGAATCCAAATAAAAAGTGCCATGGTCTCACTGTGCCACCAGATGTCCACTCATAGGTCACAATGCTCTTTAGGATCACTTTTGGGAAATGTGAAAGCCTTCAGTAAAGGACCTCAACATCTGCTGGAAATAATCAATATTCTGCAATTGCTTGGCAACAGCAGTAGCTGTCACATAATGACAATCTTGTGGCTAAAAAACAGTGGTATCTGCCCCTAAGTCAGAAGGTTTCAAGGGCACCATCCAAGACTAAATGGTAATGACAGGGTCGCCTGGCAAATATCCTGGGAGGAGAATGACTGTGTAAGGTTGCTCTATGGAGCCAAACATGACTTGGCCAGAGACTGGTGGACACAGCTCTTTGCAATATAAGAACTATCTGGCCAGGTTCTGAGGCACGCTGAAGAGGACATCTGGATTCTCTCTGCTGAGCTCTGGTGGACCCCAGTCCAAGATGTGATAGCCCATTCCCCCATTCTAGTCCTGCTTCTGTGGAGGAATAAATTGAACTACTGGGACCAGGATGCTTCATTATTTAAATACTGGAACTTAGGATCCCTGTTGGTTGAAATGAAGCCCCAGTTCTCACTGAACTATCCACCATAACAATGGAGTATTCACTAAGACTTGTGCTTAATACAACATATAAAATTCCAAAAGTAGCTTAATTTTCTCAAGTTGAGGATGTTATACAATGAAAATGCTAAATTATGACTTAATGAACTACTACTTTGAATTAGTTAAGCCTCTTGTTCAGAACATTCTTTCAGAATATGGACTATGATATAATAAGATCAGATAAATTAATGTACACCTATGCTCCCATGAATTCTCCTCCATAAAATCTATTAATACTAGCTTTTTACTCTCCAGTTTTATATTTTCAGGAGAAGCCAAAATTATTAATATTTATACTGGACATGTTCTCAAATCTTCTCCAGAGTGCCAAACGGGTGACTTAGCAACTAAGCAGTTAATCTGATTAATGGACAAACTGGGTAGAATAATTTGGACCACAAGGTAAATGACTTAGCCAGGTCATTCAGTTGAGATGTTTACTCACATAAATCTCGCCTTAATTTCCTTTCCATTTTGTGCATCATCTCAGGCTAGACAGGAAAGGAGTGGATAACCAATTCAGATGACAATTCTGGCTGAAAAATGTCATGTCCTTTGAGAAGTCAATAGAATCATATGACTAATATAATGTGTGATCTGGATTTTGGGGGTAAGGGCTATAAAGGATAATATTGAGAAAATTGGAAGAAGTATGATCTGTAGTTGAAATCATAGTATTATATTAATGTTAATGTCCTAATTTTGATAACTATACTGTAGTCATGTAAGAGAATGTCCTTGCTCTTAGGAAATACACAGTAAAGAATTTAGAAGTAAAGAAAAGAATTATCTTCCTGTCAAATCAGCAACTTACTCTCAAATAGTTCAGAAAAAAAATTATACATATATATATCATGAGAAAATGATAGGACAAGCATGGTAAAATAACTACAATTGGGGAATCTGAGTAACGGGTATGGGGGTTCTTCGTACTATTCTAACTTTTCTATAAGTACAAAATCATTTCAAAGTTAAAAATTCACAACAAAAAATTTTAAGCTGGCATAATAACTCATTCATAGTGATCCTGTGCTCTAAAACAAAGCCAAATTAACATATCATAAATTGTGTATCTCAATTAATTTTAATATTATATTAGTGGCATTACAAACCAGGAAAACATTATTTGAGTTTTATCTGGTTATAAAATCATTGGCTCTCAAAGTTAGAGGGGAACTAAGAGACCAAACAACTCAAATAAACATCCTTGTTTCCCAGTGCAACACTATGAGAAATTAAATAATACCAAAAGTAAGCAGGATGTGAATCATGAACCAAGCACAGAAAGGTTGTTATACCTTGAACTGCTGTTGATCTCCACCCAGCCCAGTTTCCATGACACATGAAGCAGAAGTCCACCAATGAATGTCTGCCACCTGAAAAAGACAAGTGCCAACATGAATTTAAGAGTGCCACGGTCTCAGACACCTTCAAGCCCCAGCAGACCTGCTGACTGACACAGACAGACACATTCAACCCCTCTTACAACTCTTCTCTCCCACTCTCTCCCAATTTTCATCCCATTTCTCAGATCTTTCCTTCTCAGTTTCTACTAGTCCTTTGAGTCCAGCTGTCCTGGCTATTCTTCTCTTCTTATTCTGGACTTTTCCTGAACAACTGCCTCCACAGCCACTGCTTCTCCCACTGCCTCTGCACTGATGATTCCCAATCCCCCTTCTCACCCGGATATTGCCACATTGATATCCCACACGCTCCCAATTAAAAAGCAGCTAAACCATCACCCTGTGCTTCCTCCTCCCCATCCTGATCATCCTCCCTAATCAGCCAAACAGATGTCAGTCCGGCCCTTGCTCCCCATCACATCCCTCATCTACTTGCAAAATCCTACTGATTTTATTTATCCCCATAACAGCAGTCAAATCCAAAGCCTTTGCCTCCATCTCTTCTGCCTCTGCCTCAATGATGGCTCTTATCATTTCACACCTGGCCCATTGCATCAATCCCTAACTGTTGCCCCTCTCTACAGGGCTGTCCCCCACCACCCATTCTCTACATTGTAGCCGAAGTGTTTGTTCTAAAATGCAAATTTAATTGTGCTGCTTGCTCGTTTTCAAAACAGATGATTCTTCCTGGTGCCACAGGCAGCAGCCTTCAGCCCTCTTCTGCTACGACACACTTGGGGTCACAAAAAACACTGCCCTTGGCATGCAGAGTTTAAGGGAGTGCACAGGTTATAAACACCTCTCCCTTTCCCACTGCAGAAAGCATATCAAAATGCCAAATGAGTGGAAGACATAACTATATATATATATTTTTTGGCACCTGGCCAGTACAGGGCCTTTTTTATTTTAGGTGAATCACTCATAAGTTTCAAAACCCTATTTTTAGTTATAAGTGACTTAAGACACCTCATCTCAGAAGTGACTACAACACACCCATGTGTTGTAACACTACAGCTGAGAACCCCTGGCCTACAGGACAAAGTCACTTGTGTGTGACACACAGCCCTCTGGGACTTGCGCCCACCCCTCTCCAGGATCAGCTTGTCTGTTGCCATAGGCAGACACATTCCAGCCTTACTGAACGGCCCATAGCCTTGGGAATGTGCCAGGCCACTTCACACACTAGGAGCTTGTGTGCACTGTCCTCTTCCCCATACTGTCTTTCCCATCTCCTCATATGGTGGTGACACCTGCTCAGCCTATAAGACCCAGCTTGCATGTCTCTTTTGTGATGCTCCATCGACCCATCCAAGCAGAACAGACCAATACAGATGGGCCCTCAAACAGCTTGGTCTAGAGCAGTGGTTCTCAATGAGGCAATTCTCCCGACATGGGACACTTGGCAGTGTCTTAAGAAATTTCTGGCTGTCCCAACTAAGAGTGGGAGGGGGAGTGGGTACCACTGGAATCTAGTGAGTGGAAGCAAGTGTTTAGATGCTGCTAAATATCCTCCAACGTGCAGGGCAGCTGCCACAGCAAAGAATTATCCAACTCAAAATGTCAATTCTGAAATGTCATTCCAAGGTTGAGAAACCCTTGTCTAGTGAGAAGTAAGATAATTAACCAATAACGGCAAGAAAGTGTGATGATGCCCTAACAGGAAGAATACCAGGTACCACGAACCACCCTAGCAAGGGCAACTAATCTAGTCCAGTGAGCTGAGTAAGACCTCCCAGAGGAAGTAAATCTGAGCAAAAACCTGAAGTGTGTTCAAAGCAGAAGACCCAGAAGGGGCAAAGGCCCAGAGGTGGGAGAGACAATGGTTCATTCAAAGCTTCTCAGAGAAGTTCAAGTGATGGACTTTAGTATTTGGGCATTCGAGGGAGGGTGGCAAGAGCTGGCACTGGAGGGAAGGGGCTGGTCCTGAAAGGCCACATCAATCATGTAAGGAGCTGGGATTTCAAACTGGGGACCCACTGAAGGGTGTCAAGCACGGGAGTGACACTGTCACATTTACATTTGGGACAGCTCCCTCTCTTTACAAGGAAGAGAATGTTTTTTGAGAGAAGCAAGACTAGGGTTAAGGAAGCAAGTTAAGAGTTGTTATAGTAACTTGAGGGATGGCAGTGGCCCAGGAAGCAGCAATCTAGATGAAGAAGGTGGACAGATTCTAAAGATGTTCAGGAGCTCTTGGTGGCCAATGGGATGTTGAAGATGAAGGAGACAAAAGAAATCAAGAATAACTTCCAGGTTTCTGAGTTGGGCAACCCAACAGAGGGCACCATGCAGTGCAGGTAAATTTCAGGGACAGAAAGAAGAAAAAGACAAGTTCCACAAGGGCAGAGGTCTTTGTTTCTTCACTGATATACCCCACGTGTCTAGAACAGTGCCTGGCACATAGCATGTACCAATACATATTTGTACAATAAGTTACTCTGCTGTCCTGTGCTCCTCCTATGCCCCAGGCATTGGTCTAGGCATTGGGGATACTCCAGAGACAAAACAGATAAAACAAAATTCCTGCCTTTGTAGATCTTACATTCTACCGAGGGATGTGCATTCAGCCTGACCCACCCACAAACAAGAAGGGAAAAGGCTACCCAGGTGTAAACAGCATCCTTTCCCACATATGCTCCCTAGGCCCCTCCACGACAGTCAGGACCAGAAAATGCTTCCTATTCACTAAGAGAGAAATTACCTCAGCTTTATTGACTAAAATTTACATAATCACAGACAATATTTTTAAACTTTTGCTATAAAGTATGAGGGAGGAACTTAATTCTAAAGTTTACCTGAAATAACATATTGGTGATAATATAAAGAACATTTTAAAAAAAGGAGATGAGGGATGACTTGATCTACTACATATTTATACAATATAATTAAAACAATTCAGCACTAGCCCTTTTCCATAAAAATTGACAAAACGTACCCAAAAAGAGAACCCACAAAAGTAACTTTATATGTGATATCAGAAACCCAAAGGCCAAGGAAGGATGATACAATAAATGGGGCTAGTATAAGTTAGTTAACTATTGGGGGAGGGACAATTTCATTACACCAAAATAAACTCACAATGATTAAAAATTGAATAAAGGGGGCAAAACAATTTCTTAATATTCAAGAAAAATACTAAAGAAGTTCATGTTCTTTAATCCATTTCTTATGTAGGAATCTATCTCGAAGAAATAGTCAGAAATTTGGTAGATTTGAATACAAAAATGTCTGTCTGATAACGTTGTTTTTATACACCCCAAATGGAACATAATTTAAATGCCCTTTAATGGAATGACTAAATAATTTACAGTATGTCTATTTGATGAAAAACCTACACAGTCATTAAAAATATTTCAAAGAATATTTAATGATGTTTGTGGGACATTTCCTAAAAATGTATATAAAGAGCATAAAAGATACTCACCCTTGGAATAATGTAGGGTAGGTAAATTTCAAGACAGATAGGACATACTGAAAAACAAAGACCAGATTAATGGACATTTCAAATGACAGAGAATTGATAGATCATATCATCAAAGAAATTCCTATTGAAGAAACACAAGTACATTACTTCAGTACATTCCAGTTTTTAAAAGGCCTTCAGGGGGCCGGCCTGTGGCTCACTTGGGAGAGTGCAGTGCTGATAACACCAAGGTCATGGGTTCGGATCCCTATATAGGGATGGCTGGTTCGCTCACTTAGGAGAGAGTGGTGCTGATAACACCAAGTCAAGGGTTAAGATCCCCTTACTGGTCATCTTTTTAAAAAAAATAAATAAATAAATAAAAGGCCTTCATTCCCCCCAAATCACACACTGGACAAACAAATGACCTTCCAAGTCATTCTAAAAAGAGTAGGCCTGCTTTTCCCCAGGGCTACCTTAGTTGAGGGATGGAGCTGGTGGCATTGTGAGCAAAAAAGTCAGTAGCTGGGTCTGATGCTGTAGATGCCCGAACACTCAGTGTGATGCTGACTCCAGAAATGTTATTTTGTAACTGCGGCAATTCCAGAGAAAACCGGACAAGTTCCTGGATGCAGCCTGTTTTCTTGGGGTTTCCACTTTACCTACCATCCAGTTTACCTAAAAGTCAACCCCTTCTTTGTTTCTCTTTGACTAGAACTGAATCCTAGTCTTAATTTCCTTTGTTTTCCTTCCATTAGGGGGTTTTGTTATCATTTTTGTTTTAAAGGATATTTTTTCCCCTAACTAATTCTGCATAGGTGTCACAATTTTTGCTGTGTTTTAGCATTTTAAGGATTTTTTCCTAATCAACTCAGCTAAGGTCAATTTCTATTTCTATTATGTCGGTTAATCAAATTGACAACACTTCATGAATAGGGGAATTGTGCCTNGGATCCCTATATAGGGATGGCTGGTTCGCTCACTTAGGAGAGAGTGGTGCTGACAACACCAAGTCAAGGGTTAAGATCCCCTTACTAGTCATCTTTTAAAAAAAATAAATAAATAAATAAAAGGCCTTCATTCCCCCCAAATCACACACTGGACAAACAAATGACCTTCCAAGTCATTCTAAAAAGAGTAGGCCTGCTTTTCCCCAGGGCTACCTTAGTTGAGGGATGGAGCTGGTGGCATTGTGAGCAAAAAAGTCAGTAGCTGGGTCTGATGCTGTAGATGCCCGAACACTCAGTGTGATGCTGACTCCAGAAATGTTATTTTGTAACTGCGGCAATTCCAGAGAAAACCGGACAAGTTCCTGGATGCAGCCTGTTTTCTTGGGGTTTCCACTTTACCTACCATCCAGTTTACCTAAAAGTCAACCCCTTCTTTGTTTCTCTTTGACTAGAACTGAATCCTAGTCTTAATTTCCTTTGTTTTCCTTCCATTAGGGGGTTTTGTTATCATTTTTGTTTTAAAGGATATTTTTTCCCCTAACTAATTCTGCATAGGTGTCACAATTTTTGCTGTGTTTTAGCATTTTAAGGATTTTTTCCTAATCAACTCAGCTAAGGTCAATTTCTATTTCTATTATGTCGGTTAATCAAATTGACAACACTTCATGAATAGGGGAATTGTGCCTTGTCTTTCCAGATATTTTTTCCTATTACTGAACACTTTGAGAAATTTTTAGAAGTCTAAAACCATTAAATGGCTTTAGACAAGGATTCCACTGATTCTTCACATGATCTTAAAAAATGGAGTGGACTAGTTTGGGGCAAGTTTACATATCTATTTTTTCCCCAGGAATTAGCCCACACAGAATTGGCCTTGTGTGAGCTCCTAAAAGCCACAGTTACGGCTCACCGCCTGCACTCTTTTCTACACTCATCATTCTTCCCTGAAGCCAATTTACTCATACTTTAATATATTCCTCCCTACTTTTCCCTGACATTTTTGTTCTAAAATGAAGAAAGAGAAAGGATTAAGTGTGCATCTGGGTCATGTCCTGTATCACTCTTAACAACCTTTGTTATAATAACAAATATTTATTTAGGTTTACTGTCTGCTTAGCTTTGGCCTAGATACTGGGGGAAATCAAAATTCCTGAAGCTCTCATCTCATCTTGCTAAAGAACAGTGAAAAAAAGAAATCTATGGGTCAACCCGTGGTGCACTCGGGAGAGTGCGGCGCTGGGAGCACAGCGACGCTCCCGCCGCAGGTTCGGATCCTATATAGGAATGGCCGGTGCGCTCACTGGCTGAGCGCGGTGCGGACGACAGCACACCAAGGGTTGCGATCCCCTTACCGGTCAGGAAAAAGACAAAAAAAAAAAAAAAGAAATCTATGACAAATGGAATCTAAAAGTGTCTCCTTTCAGCAATTTCTCATGTCCCTAAGAAGTGTTGCTCAGCAAAACACAATTTGGTAGAAGAGCAAGGCCCTAGCAGCGAAATTCTCCAGGGGAGAGAAGGAGCAATCTGGGAGCCTTTGAAAGGACAACAGAAATGCACTTTGTCTCCAGGCTGAATGCTCAAGAGCTGTGAGGGGAAGGACAGGTGGCTGCTTGGGCCCCAGTTACCGCTGGTACCTCCCCTGGATACAGGAACATGTCACTCAGGTTCAGCCAGCCCAGGTCACCAAAGTCAGAACGGTTGCTTTCTCCTCCCTCTGCACCTAAAGAAGCTTCCTTTGACAGCACACCTGCTGCTTCAAACTTGAAGCAAAAATCAACCATTCTTTTAAACAGCAGAAGGGTAGAGACTGAGACACACAAGATCAAAAAAAGATTTTTTCCCCTTTCTACAAAGAGGGAAAATAGTTGAAGGAGGAAACTACACCAAGACATACGGAAATAAACTAGCACAAAGTCTTTGAAAAACTGAGAGCACCCTCTACCATTGACACAAAACTCTTCACTAATTCAACAGAAAATTAATTTGGCAGAGAGATGGGATGCAGGAGTATATCCTCATGCAGTGTCCACTGCACAGCTTTCTTCCCATTTGGCTTCTGCTTGATCCAAGCAGACCCACCTGGCCGCAGCTGCAGGAAGGAAACATGACTGTCCTGATTGCGAAGGTAAACAATGACCATAAAAGGTTCAAACTGCTAAGAGCTAAAAGGTCCTTACCAGAGTCCCAACATGCACAACCACATCTCCCCACCTACCCGGCCCTCCCATGTTCTCCTCCCTCTTTAGATAATGTTCTCGGTCTCCGCTTCTGTCCTGCCTGCTCCCATTATTGTTCTACTCTCTCCACCCACCTCTGACACTTCCCCACAGCTCCAAGACAAAACATTCCAAACCATCCTGTTTAAATTCTGAGGGCCCTTGTAATCTATAATTTCCATTACTCAGATTATATATTCCTAAGGACAACAACTGGGTTTCATTTTATCTAACACCCTGAGGCATTATGCACATGGAAGGTAGTCTTTCTTATACTAATTTTAAAATGGTGTGGTGATCCAATAAATAAAAAATAATGCCACAAATGCAAATGTACATCCAGAGGGAGTGTATTTCCTATGAACTAAACGCTGTTTGTCTGCTGGATTTTTTTCCTTTGGATAATTTTTTTTTTCTTTTTCTATCTAATACCATGGCTTGTAGGCTTTCAGGAAAGATGTGTTACTCTGCCCCTTCCAGATTATATGGAAATAAAAGGAAAATCATACCATTTTAAAGTAAAATATTATCAATATATCCATTACGTTAGCTAGACAAATTAGAATAGTTAAATTGAAAAGGCCAGGCTTAAAATCAAAAGAAAAAAAAAAAA
>NW_007726518.1:498263-499214 GCF_000696425.1 Galeopterus variegatus
AAAAAAAAAAAAGAAAAGGCCAGGATTTCACAAATTCACAGATTCCTGAGCAGGTGCTACAAAAAAATCTTTTAGTTTAGATACCTGACCGATGAGGAGAAAATAAATCTGTTAAAAGCTAATCATTACTGTGTCTTACCGTCTTTTCTTCCTCTCTTTCTTTTCTTCCAAAGTAACTACCACTTATGTTATGGGGCATTTACCATATGGTGGGCACCAGGCTGACCACCTTACAAACATCATTTCTATTAATTCTCACAACAAACCTTTCAAGAGAACTCTATCCCATTTTAAAGTTTAAAAAACTTAGGTTGGAGAGATTAAGGTCCCATTGGCCAAGTAAGTGGAGCCAGGATGTAAACGCATCACTGCCTCTCAGTATGGCTATATTTATGGACCTTTTAAGGCCCATCATCATAACTAAAGATCAACTGGAGACCAAAACCAGGTTGAGAAGCATCTTCTGAATATACTGAAGACAGCCACTCACTTTAAAAGAGAAGGTACAAGGAAATGCTGTTTGGTGATGGTTTTTTTTCGAAAAGGAGAGAGAGCAGTAGAGACTCCATAGTGGGATGATATGGACCTCGTATGATCACTTTGGCTGGGGCCAGCCCAGAGTCCAGGACATCAGGTGAGGCCCCACTTATGCCCACCGGGTTCCCCATTCCCTACATGGTACCATCCTCAAGGCCTGCCTCCCTCTCCTAAAAAAATGAAACACAAAACATGGCACCACTGCCTCTCTGCCTCCTCATCACAGGGTTTCATGATTGTTTTAACTTTAAAATTAAATGTTTTAACTTTAAAATTAAATTTACATTTTATTTTTAAAAATAATCCCACGAAAAACTCTTGAATATACTGGAAGTGCTTGGGATGGAGACATAAAAAAAATAGGTTTGGGAATCCACGGTGTGAGGGGAGGATGGATTAATCTCTTCTATTTAA
>NW_007726518.1:500339-501983 GCF_000696425.1 Galeopterus variegatus
ATAAAATAAATCTTTTCTAAAGTAGTTTCAGGCACATAGTCTCTTGGGTGGAAAATTGACCCAATTAGGCTTCTCGCAAATAAGAGTGAACATACATGAAAACATATCGATGGACTTGGTGGGTTACAAGAGGTGCAAGCGTTCTCCAAACTTGCACAAACACACAGGTTTTTAGGAACACCCCACACACCATGAAACCTTCACTTTTCGGCAGGAGCATGAGTTCACATCATGGCTCTCAACAGTGGAGCAGTGGATGGGAAACGGCATGTCAACACTTAGATAACGTTTGCATTTTTCAAAGGCGTGCCCTGTTTCAGCTTCCTCTAGCATTGAGGGAAGGCTGACTTTGGCCTGTTCCCTTGGAGTCTCTCCACTTTCCCATCACCGGCCTGTGCCTCTGCTCACTTTGCAGGTCTCTGCCTGGGCCTCCTGGTTGGTCACTGGAGGGGACCAGCAAAGAGATGGAGGCAGGCCTGGTTACACCTACCCTCCCTGAACTGACTTTCAGTCTCCTTCAAACCACCTGGCCAAATTGTGATGGTGGATGTAACTTTCTTTACCAAGGTCAGGTTACTAAAAAGGGAAAGTACAGAGTAGGGAGAGATGAGATGAAGCTCTAAAAGTGCTAAATGTTCCTTTCCATAGATATGAAATCATGTAAGAAGTGGGTGAACCCTTGTACACTCACTTCCCACCCATCAGTCTTGCCCCCAGTTTTGTGTCTCCCTCTTCAAAGCACTAACCTTTAATAACAGTAAAAAAAGATCACTGTAACAAGACCAATAGAATAAAGATGTATAAAAGAAAAATTAATCACTTCCCTCTATGCTCCTCCAATCCACAGTAAACCTCCCCAACCAATACCACCTTCTTAACCACCACCACCCAAGTAACCAGTATTAACAGGTTGGTGTATCCTCCTACACCTTTCTCTATATTCTCTATATTCACAGACCAACATATACCCATTTGTAAGTTGCTGCCTTAAAAAATGGATCTGACTATACACATTACTATGTGACATTTTTTTTACAACTGCAGGTCAACACAGAGATTTAATTACTTCTTTTTAAAAGCTGCAGATATTCCATAATATGGATACACCATAATTTATTCAACCATTCTGCTGTTGACATAATTATGTTATTTCTAGTCTTTTGGTACAACAAACAAGTCTATAATAAACATCTTTGTACATATGTCTTCACCTGCTGCTGGTCTAATTTCTGTAGAACAGATTCCCAACAGGAGAACCACAGAATCACAGCATATGTGTATTTTTAAAAAGCATTACTTTGCACTTCCTGTATTTTCTGTCTGCAGGAATCCTACTTAACTTCAAAGTCCACTCTTCTCAAGCTCTTCAGGCAGAACTTATTCTCCTCTCCTCTCCCACAGTCCTTTTTAAAACCTGTTACAATTGTCACCTTAAACCCTTTTCCACATTATGGCCTACACAGAAAATGATAGTATTTGTTCCAAGCCCCAGGTTGAATTGCTGATACTGCTTAGGGCCCGAGGGGTTGTCCAGGCCCCACCACCCTGAGGATGAGAAGACACACCTGTTACTCTCTCCCAGTCACACTAGTTGGGAACTGCTGCATTAAAGTCTGGGTGTTGTGTGCCCTCTCTCTCCAGCCA
>NW_007726518.1:503179-503965 GCF_000696425.1 Galeopterus variegatus
CATGAACATCATTCTTACAGAATGTTGCCTTTAGAGAGTTTGTTGACAGGATGAAAACTACAACGAATGAGAGACTTAAATTGCATTGCCTGAAAACACTTGCCTTGGTAGAGTTCTTTGGCATTTCCTCTTGTTTTTTTTCCCACTGTTGTCCAAGCTTTATACAGTTTTGCCTGAAAAGTAATGAATATGCTAATTTGGCTTCTAATTAAAAGTATTCATATTATATTAAGTTTATTCTCTCTTCTCTTATATATTGTTACTGAAGAAATCAAATAGTTCTAGTATATGATTATAATATTTAGTTATTTTATTTTATTTTATAGGTCCAAAAAAATAGGCAGAATGTTACCTGGTTTCAGATGCAGAAATGCCAACTGAGTGTTACTTATAAGCACATGTCATGGAAGATTATTAATATTGTTTCCAGACATGTCCAGAAATTCTAACAGCTTCAAAACAGAGAAGAAATTAGAAGGAAGTTGAGAGACTATATTGGTTAGGATATCTTCTACTGTAAGTTACAGAACTCCTAACTCATATTGGCTTACATAATAAGGAGCATAAATTGGTTTATATAATTGGAAAGTCCAGAGGTAGATCAAGCTTCAAATATAGTTTGATCCAGGTATTCAACAGTGTCACCAAGGACTGGTGAACAAGGGTGACCATGGATACTGATTTTCCAAAAAAAAAAAAGTTCTGGGCTGGCCTGTGGCTCACTTGGGAGAGTGCGGTGCTGACAACACCAAGGCCATGGGTTCGGATCCCATATAGGGATGGCTG
>NW_007726518.1:505643-506811 GCF_000696425.1 Galeopterus variegatus
TAATGAATTTTTATGACAGCATTCATTCAGAATTCTCAAAAGATGGGAGAAGCAGCAGCATACTTTTGAAACTTCCTAAACTCCCCTTAAAAAACAGACAAAATATGAATATCTCCTTTAAATATAGATGCAAAAATCCTCAACAAAATACTAGCAAAAGGAATTCAGCAACATGAAAAAGAAATACACACCATGACCAAGCAGGATTTGTCCCAGGAATACAAGGATTGGTTTAACATCCCAAAACAATTAATGTATATACCATATCAACAGAATAAAGGCCAAGAGCATATTATCATTTCAATATACATAGATAAGGCATTTGACAAAATTCAACACCACTTCATGATAAAAGCATTCAGAAAATTAGGAATAGAAGGGAATTTCCTCAACACTCAATACGATAAAAGGCATCTGTGAAAAACCCACAGCTAACATCATACTTAATGGTGAAAGAATGTTTTCCTCCCTAGGATCAGGAACAAGACAAGAATGACCTCTCTCTAACTTCTATTCAAGATTGTATTAGAGGTTCTAGCCACAACAATAAGGCAAGAAAAGAAAATAAAAGGCATCCAGATTTACTAAAGGAGAAGTAAAACTATCTCTATTACAGAAGAAAGGATTTTGTATTGCAAATCATAAATAATACACTAAAATACTATTAGAACTAATAGATGAGTTCAGCAAGATTTCAGGATACAAGATCAATATATAAAAATAAATTATATTTCTATACTCTAGCAATGAACACTCTGAAAATGAAATTAAGGAAACAATTCCATTTAAAATATCATCAAAAAGAATAAAATACCTAGGAATAAATTTAGCAAAATAAGTGCAAAGTTAACTCTGAAAACTACAAAACATTACTGAAAGACACTAAAAAGACCAAAATATATGGCAAAACATCCCATGCTTATGTATCAGAAGACTTAATATTGTTGAGATTGTAATATTTCCCACACTAATCTACAAATTCAACAGAATCCCCACTGAAATTCTGACTTTTCTTTCTCTGCAGAACTTAACAAATTGATCTGAAAATTCATATGGAAACTCAAGAGACCCATTATAGCCAAAACAATCTTTAAAAATAAGAACAAAGCGGGCCGGCCCGGTGGCGCACTGGATAGTGCGCCGCTTGGGAAGCACGGCGGCGCTCCCG
>NW_007726518.1:507195-508722 GCF_000696425.1 Galeopterus variegatus
TAGAGAGAAGAAATAGACAAGTGGCTGCCTGGGGCTGGGGGGAATGGAGAGTGACTACTAACGGCATGGAATTTCTTTATGGAGGTGATGAAAATGTTCTAAAATTGATTGTGTTGATGGCTGCACAACTTAGCAAATATACTAAAAATCACGAATAGTACACTTTAAATGGATGAATTATATGGCATGGGAATTATATCTCAATAATGCTATTATAAAAAAACAAACACACACAGAACCTTTAGCAAAACTACACCCCAACATCTACCTCAAAACTAAGGGACAAGGATAATGGTCCCTCTTCAGGGTGGCTGTGACTGGAAGAAGGTACAAGGAGTACTTCTGGAGTGCTGGTAATGTTCTGTTTCTTGATCTGGGTTTTGGTTCCATGGTGTGTTCAGTTTGCAAATATTCGTGTAGGTGTATGCTCACTACTTTTTTTTTTTTTTTTTTGCATGTATGTTTTACTTCAATAAAAAGCACACAGCATAGAGAGACAAAGATACAGAAAATATGAAAAAGTGGTTAAAAGTTATGGAGGATAGTATAAGAAAGTCTACCACACATTTAATATGTGTTCCATAAAAAGCAAACAGGAAGAATGTGAGAATGGCATTCTTTCCCAGAACTAATGTAAGGTATAAATCCTCAGATACAGTAGGGACAATGAATCCTGAACAAACCAAATGGAAGGAAAACGTACTCAGACATATTTACATATCCAAATACATATTTTTTTNAAATAAGAACAAAGTTAAAGGACTCACAGTTCTTGATTTCAAAGATTACTACAAAGCTACAGTAGTCAAGGCAGTATGATGCTGCCATAAGGATACATACATAGACCTATGGTATAGAATTGAGAGTCTAAAAGTAAACCCTCCCGTCTATGGGCAAATTATTATTTTTTATTGAAACATAATTGTACATATCTGTGGGGTACAGTCGAATGTCAAAACCTGTGTATAATATGTGATGCTCAAATTAGGATAATTAGTATATGCAACATTATACAATGTAACCATTTTTTGTGGCCCTTTACCAACTTCTCACCAACCCCCTTCCACCTCCCCCTTTCCCACCTCTGGTGGCCTCAGTTCTATTCTCTTCTTTTGAAAGTTCAATGAATTATTGTGATTGTTGTATCTTTCTTGTTTTAGGCCAACTTATTTTGAGAATTTAATAAACAAAGATTAGCACTTTTCAACAAATGGTGTTAGGACAACTGGATATCCACATGCAAAAGAAATGAAGTGGGCCCCTACCTCATACCACATACAAAAATTAACTCAAATGTAAGTGAAATAAGCCAGTCATAAAAGACCACATATTGCATCATTTCATTTATATTAAATATCCAGAATAGACAAATCTCTAGAGAGAAGAAATAGACAAGTGGCTGCCTGGGGCTGGGGGGAATGGAGAGTGACTACTAACGGCATGGAATTTCTTTATGGAGGTGATGAAAATGTTCTAAAATTGATTGTGTTGATGGCTGCACAACTTAGCAAATATACTAAAAATCAC
>NW_007726518.1:509867-515397 GCF_000696425.1 Galeopterus variegatus
TTTTTTTATTGTGGTGAAAACACATAAAATAAAAATTATCATCTTAATCATGTTTAAGTGTATAATACAGTAGTGGTACTTTTATGTACAATGCTGAACAACAGATCTCTAAGACTTTTTCATCTTTCAATAAGTGAAACTCTACATTCATTAAACGATTCCCCTTTTTTCCCTCCCTCCCCATCCTGATAACCACCATTCTAGTCTCTGTTTCTAAGAGTTTGACTACTTTGGACAACTCATACAAGTGGAATCAAATACATATTATTTAAAATTATTTTCCTTTTATTTGTCCTTTATAGTCAGTTAGAGCATTGTATATCAACTTTAAAAGATACTATGCAGTAAAGGGGGTAAAACAAAATATTTTTTATTAAAAAAGACAATGGATTGGATAGGCTTAAGAAATATTAAGTCCCAACTGAACCTAACTGAACCATATTCATAACATTTGACTCTAGTAACCTTATGAAAACACTCAATAGTCATTAGATATACTATGGACTTTCCTGCCTTTATGCCTAGTCTTATGCTGTTCTTTCACATAAACTTGCTTTACAACTTCTCTCCAAACTTCTGGGCCTAATTTGGTGGCATTTCCTCCAGGCAGCCTTTCCAGATCTCAGCAACCCACAATGAGTCCTAAAATGTTTATTGTCTATAGCTGTCATTTATAAATAAATCAGGCACTCTTTGAGATAGAAATGTTGTACTATTATTTAATATTGTTGTGTGAATATGTTATCTCTCCAACTATAATCTCATAGTTCTTTGTTACTCCCGCAGGATTTTAGGGGTAACCTAGGCAGTTAATAAATATTCTTTAATTGCCTGAAATACTACTTGCAAAATAGACTTAATTAATTTCAATATTAAAGACTAAAGAGCCTTATTTCTGTTCTCTATAGAGACCAAAAAATCTGCTGATTCCACCTGTTTAGGTAGTGCAAGTTCTCGAATAGCTTTGTTTCTGCTGAGCACCAGTGAGTTCATCAACAGAGATGAGATGGAGTAAAAGGTGGCGCTAAACATTTTAAACATCGTGGTCACTCTACTTCACAACAAAACGGCCATTAGCCTACTCAAAGGTTCACTATTAAATCACATAGAACTAAATGCTCTTAATGGTAAACCACATTTTTCCTATTAATAATATTTGTAAATGTAAAATGTAAAATTTGTAAATATCATAAATGCCCGCCTATCTTCCTTTTTATGGAGTGCATAGTTAGTGGCATCAGGTATATACATTAACTGTCAACATGCAATCATTAAAACTGTAACCCACAAAACCTGTGCTAACCTGGATCTCCATCCTATGATGAATCAACTTCCCTCGCCCCACAGCCTGCTCTCTCTATCTCTTCATCTTAAGTAAAACCTGAGTGTCTTCTGAGACTATATATTGCCTATGGTGTCCATGGCAGGGGGTAGGGGCAGTATTCTTCACTCTAGTGAAGCTCCCCCAAAATTATTCCTGCCCCTTCTCCTCAGTTTCTGCCCATCCTGTTATCACAATCTCTAAGCTTCCTTATCAGCATCATCTACCGACCTCAGGGGTACAATTTGCACATTTCCTGAAGACTCTGGGGCCTGCGCACACTCTTCCACTCTACCCCAAGTCCTGCCATCTTGATGGGTGATATCATGGTCCACGTGGATCACCCATCCAATATCCTGACATGTTATACTGGTCCCTTAAGCTTCCCAACCTCAACTTCACCACTGCTTCACTATGCCTTCCTCCGACTTCGGAATAACCTGCAACCACTCAACCTCTAAAATTCTTAAATAGCCTACTATCTCTCTCTCTGTTTTTTTTTTTTCTTTTTGTAAATTGAACTGAAATTCACATACTACAAAATAAACCATTTTAAAGTGTAAAATTCAGTGGCATTTAGTAGATTCACAGTGTTATATAACCACCACCTACATCAAGTTCCAAAATATTTTCATTACCCCAAAAGAAAACCCCATACCCATTAAGCAATAATTCCTCATTTCCCCTTCCCCACCTCATCCTCTGGCAACCACCAATCTGCTTTCTGTCTTTAGAAATTTACCTATTTGGGTTTTTTCATATAAATGAAATCTTACATTCTGTGATCTTTGTGTCTGGCTTCCTTCACTTAGCATATTTTTTCCCCCAAGGTTCATCCACCTTTTAGCATGTATCTGTACTTCATTCCCGTATTAGTATGTTGGGGCTGTGGTAAACAAAAGAATCTGCTCTGATCAGTCTAGCTAAATTACAGTGCCTTACGAGATCTGGGATAAGTCAGTAATCACGTCTTGGAACACATTATCATAAGACTATTTTACTTAGAAGCAGCCATGATGGCGCCAGAAAGCCATAAAATAACCTAGAATCCTTATTACCCTTCCGCTAGATCCCTGCATGTAGGATGTAACCTAGTAACAATCTCAAGTCTATCTGTCATGTACAACCAATAGAAAGCCTGATGAAGTAATTAGGCGGAGCTGTCTTTCGTTTCCTCTCTGTTTGACTGTTTCCCCTTCTTGTGATTATAAAATGTTAAGCTCTACTGGCCCTCTTTGGAACACATATTCAGGCTACCTGATCCATGTGTCTCCCCCATTGTAATCATCATATTGGCTCAATACATCCTTGCTATATGTATTTGGTCTGTTTCTTTTTAGGTCACCAACTGTCATAACAAAATAATACAAACTGGGTGGCTTAAATGAGAGAAATGTATTTTCTCACAATCTAGAGGCTGGAAGTCCAAGATCAGGGTACTGGCAGGGTTGGCTTCCTCTGAGGCCTCTCTTCTTGGCTTGCAGTCTCTTCACATGGTTGTCCCTCTGTGCATGCATATATGTCCCTGGTGTCTTCCTCTTCTTATAGGAACACCATTCATATTAGGTTAGGACCCCACCCTGATGGTCTGATTTTGATTTAATCACCTCTTTAAAGACTATCTCCAAATATGGTTACATTCTGAGGTACGAGGGGTTGTGACATGAATTTTGGAGGAGCACAATACAACCCATTACTTTTCCTTCTTATGGCTGAATAATACTCCATTGTATGTATATACTACATTTGTTTATCCACTCATCCACTGATGGACATTTGTGTTGTTTCCACCTTTTGGCTATAGTGAATAGTGGTTCTATGAATATTCACATACAAGAGAATAGAGCACCCTGAAATCAACCCACGCACTTACTGCCATTTGATCTTCGACAAAGGCATCAAGTCTATTCACTGGGGTCGGGACTCCCTCTTCAGCAAAGGGTGCTGGGATAACTGGTTATCCATTTGCAGGAGATTGAAACTAGACCCACATCTCTCACCATTTACTAAAATCAACTCAAAATGGATTAAGGATTTAAATATACACCCTGAAACAATAAAACTTATTAAAGAAAATATAGGAGAAACCCTTCAGCAAATAGGGCTGGGCACAGACTTCATGAATATGACCCCAAAAGCATGGGCAACCAAAGGAAAAATAAACAAATGGGACTATATCAAACTGAAAAGTTTCTGCACAGCAAAAGAAACAATTAACAGAGCTAAAAGACAGCCAACAGAGTGGGAGAAAATATTTGCAAAATATACATCTTACAAAGGACTAATATCCATAATATATAAAGAACTCAAACATCTTTACAAGAAAAAAACAAGCAACCCAATTAAAAAATGGGCAAAAGAGCTAAGTAGGCATTTCTCTAAAGAAGATATGCAAATGGCCAACAGTCATATGAAAAAATGCTCAACATCACTCAGCATCCGGGAAATGCAAATCAAAACCACACTGAGATACCATCTCACCCCAGTTAGGATGGCCAAAATCCAAAAGACGCTGAAAGATAAATGTTGGCGGGGTTGCGGAGAGAGGGGAACTCTCATACATTGTTGGTGGGAATGCAAAATGTTGCAACCCCTATGGAAAATGGTTTGGAGGTTCCTTAAACAGCTGAAGATAGATCTACCATACGACGCAGCTATCCCACTGCTGGGAATATATCCAAAGGAATGGAAATCATCAAGTTGAAGGTATACCTGTTCCCCAATGTTCATCGCAGCACTCTTCACAATAGCCAAGAGCTGGAATCAGCCCAAATGTCCATCATCGGATGAGTGGATACGGAAAATGTGGTATATCTACACAATGGAATACTACTCAGCTATAAAAACGAATGACATACTGCCATTTGCAATGACATGGATGGACCTTGAGAGAATTATATTAAGTAAAACAAATCAGGCACAGAAAGAGAAATACCACATGTTCTCACTTATTGGTGGGAGCTAAAAATAAATAAATAAATTCACACACACACACACACACAAAACGGGGGTCGGGGGAGAAGACATAACAACTACAGTTCCTTGAAGTTGATATGACAAGCAAACAGAAAGGACATTGTTGGGTGGGAGGTAGGAGAGGGAGGAGGGAGGGAGGTTTTGGTCCTGGGCCACAATAATCAACCACATTGTATATCGACAAAATAAAATTTAAAACAAAACAAAACAAAAAAAAACTCCTGCTCCTCGACTCCCTACATTCTCCCTAAAAGCCACCTCCTTTTTAAATTACTTCCATAGCCAATATAAACCATATAATTCACTATGTGTGGCATCAGGATCTCCAAATATCAGCTTCCTAATCTATAAAATGGAGATAGCAATATCCATCAGAATTGCTTCAAGAACCGATTGAGCTAAAGTATTTTAAGTGTATAGTTCAACACACAGTAAGCATTCAATAAATGGTAGTTATGGTTATGGCTACTAAATTTCTTCTTTCAGCCCCTATTTTTCTCATGAACTCCAGACTGCCTATTGGCCATTTTCAGCTATATCTATTCAGTTCATTCTTTCACAAATATTTATGGAGTGCTTATGCAGCCACCATGCTGAGCATTGATTTACAATAGAGAACAAAAGAAACACGGTTCCTGCTCTCATGGAGAAAAAACAAAATAGACAAATAAATGTATATTTACAGTTTTTGATAGCTGTTATGTTCCATAGGCAACTTAAATGTAACATGTCCAAANTCCTTCTTATGGCTGAATAATACTCCATTGTATGTATATACTACATTTGTTTATCCACTCATCCACTGATGGACATTTGTGTTGTTTCCACCTTTTGGCTATAGTGAATAGTGGTTCTATGAATATTCACATACAAGTATTTGTTTGAGTACTTGTTTCAATTCCTTTGGGTATATACCTAGGAGTGGAATTGCTGGGGCATGTGGTAATTCTATGTTTAACTTTTTGAGGAAGAGCCAAACTGTTTTCCACAGCAGCCGCACCATTTTATACACTTACCAGTCATTCCAGTTTCTCCACGCCCTCACTAACGCTTGCTGTTCTGCCCACTACCTTTTAAACTCTTTAGCTCCATTATGCCCTATCTTCCACTGAACTTCTTTACTCCAACTTCATCAAAATCTCCTGCTCCTCTCCCCAATGTTCATCGCAGCACTCTTTACAATAGCCAAGCATTGGAACGAGCCCAAATGTCCATCATCAGATGAGTGGATAC
>NW_007726518.1:516229-517394 GCF_000696425.1 Galeopterus variegatus
ACCCTTTCTGAACATCTAGGTAGAACTGACTTCTCCATCCTTTACATCCTTCCTGGGCCCTGCACATGTTTCTGACATAACATCTTTAATACTTAATTGTGTTCAGGACCTCAGGTACATGAGGGCAGGCACTTATTTTTTTACTCATATTTGCACCCTTATGTTAGGTGCTTAAGAAAGCACTCAGTACATAATTGTTGAATAGGTGATCTAAAAAAGAATATTCAGATTCTTAGTTTTATTTTCAACTTCCTGTCCTTTTCTGATATGTCCCCCAAATGGTCCCTCACTGGCACATTTTTTGTCATGCAGACAGTGCATCTCAGCCTTTCTTTCTGGTCTGCTCTTTTCCTTTCAATCCTTTCTTCAGAAATTCCTGGCTAGTTTTATAGGAGGCTCCAATAACTTCTGTTTCTTTCTTATCCAGAATTGAAGGGTCTATTTAGTTTCTGGTTACCCCATTTTTTCTCAACTATTTATACCCCAGTTATAATCCTTTGAACACTAAGGGACACAATTTCCACACATATTTATATATATGGGTAACACTTGCCAAGCGTAGGTCTATATCGTATTACGTAGATATAGTTTGCCTTACTTTAGTTTGGTTTGGAGGATTCAAAACATGTTCTGACCTGGAATGGGAAGGAGGCAAGAATTGTGTGCTAATGGAAGGCATCAAGGCTTGGAAAGTCAGTATCCCAGGCTCTCAAATATGGACAGCTAGGGATGCTAACTCAGAACTGCGAATTAGGGAAAACACTCTTATTCAGTCTGTATTTCTAGAATGTTTGAATAGCCAGCATCTAGACAGTATAGAGCCAATCCCCAGGCCCAGACTGCTTGGGCTCACCACGTATTGGCTTTGCCACATACTAGCTGTGTGTATGACCTCAAGCAACTTACCTTACTTCTCTGTGCCTCAGTTTCATTATCAGTGAAATGGAGATAATGATAATATTTACTCCTCAGGGTTAAGTGCGTGGATACAGTGACAAGTAATGTTTATTTTTACTCGGTCACGCTATAAAACACAGAATCAAAACTTTTATTATCCAGTCCTATTTTTGCTCGATGTCATATAACACATTTTACAAATTTTCGCATTCTACGCCCACCCTCAAACAAAAACTGCAGTCACAAATTCGACCGTCTTCTTCAGTCC
>NW_007726518.1:517556-527284 GCF_000696425.1 Galeopterus variegatus
AGAGCCAATCCCCAGGCCCAGACTGCTTGGGCTCACCACGTATTGGCTTTGCCACATACTAGCTGTGTGTATGACCTCAAGCAACTTACCTTACTTCTCTGTGCCTCAGTTTCATTATCAGTGAAATGGAGATAATGATAATATTTACTCCTCAGGGTTAAGTGCGTGGATACAGTGACAAGTAATGTTTATTTTTACTCGGTCACGCTATAAAACACAGAATCAAAACTTTTATTATCCAGTCCTATTTTTGCTCGATGTCATATAACACATTTTACAAATTTTCGCATTCTACGCCCACCCTCAAACAAAAACTGCAGTCACAAATTCGACCGTCTTCTTCAGTCCCTTTCCCCTCTCTAAGCCTGCCATTTTCTGTCTCCCAAATCATCCCAGTTTAGAATCACGCCGGGAAACAATGAATAAACAGAGAGCACCTGGTTAGTTTGTTTATAGTTCACACAGTCTAACCTAGTTCAGCGCCAGCGGCTGACTTGGGTGCCAGGGAAGGAAGGGCAAGACGGCGCGGGGACTAAGCAGAGCCTGGGCCAGAGGAAGCCACACCCAGCCCCTGACCTGGCCGGCACGAGCGACCGTGACCACTAGCTGCCGCCCCTCGGACATTCCAGCCTCCGGCCCTGAGTGTAGCGGCCGGAAGTGAGGCCCGCCCGGGGGCGGGGCAAAATGACTTAAAGAGGAGGCTGGGGCAGCCGACCAATCGGAAGCGACTGTCCCAGCGGGGAGGGCGGAAGAGGCGCGGTCTAGTTCCGGCCGCGGCCGCCGCCGCCGCCGCAGCAGCCATCTGTCACCTTACCTCCGGCAGCAGCCACAACCGGTCGCCCCTTCACCGCTTGTCTCCTCGGCGGAGGCTGTTTCCCGTCCTGCCACCTCTCTGCTTTGTTCTTGTCGCTGCCTTTTTCCCCCCAATGGACCTGGTCGGAGTGGCATCACCTGAGCCCAGGCCTGGGGCGGCCTGGGGACCCAGCAAGGTGAGTGGCGGTCGGGGCTGCCGTACCCGCCTTGGTCACCCGGACTGGTTCTCTTGGAAGGCGGGGAGAGGGCGACGCTGTAGGCGACTCGGTATGTTCAGGGCGGGACCTTTTCCTCGGAAAGGGGGAACCGGCCGCGGGGCTGCCGAGGTGGGAGTAGGAGGGCAGCTGGGGCTCCCGAGGGACACCCTGGGTAGTTTTGCACTTTGCTTTCTGAATCTCCGTAGCATATAGTTGAGCAGGACTGGCCTACAGAGGCTGACATTTGAGGGAAAACAAGCACGAACTGTTTTTCACGGGCCAAGTGAGTCAGCTCAATACACGGAAAGCCAGATAGAAAGTTGGTTTAGGAAGCTGTTTACTTAATTTGACAAGTGTCATTATACCAGTTCGGTAATTTCTTGTTTTTGAAATAATGAAAGATAAAATCCGGGCGCTCCATCGCTCTCCCAACGCTAATGTACACTACATACTGTAAAACGGTTATGAATTTTCATTATTTGTCTGGGCTTTAACGTTTAAATTTTTTTTCCTGGAGTGGCAAACCAAAAACATTTACTTCACATTTGGTTTCTGGTTTTCAGGCTGCTCGATTTCACGATACTTTCATTAGAAGAATGAAAAGACTTTTGTGCCACATTTTTGAAGGTTTACTTAACAGGCTTGTTTCCATTGGGATTTTGTGTTCCTTAAATTAAAGTTACGAAGGAATCCAGCTATTTTAGCTTCATAACTGTTCTTTGCATGCTAACGTAGAACTGTTGTGCATTTAAAAGGTCACCTGTTAGGGATGGCCCATGGCTCACTCGGGAGAGTGTGGAGCTGAAAACACCAAGGCCACAGGTTCGGATCCTTATATAGGGATGGCCCGTTAGCTCACTTGGGGGAGCGTGGTGCTGACAACCCAAGTCAAGGGTTAAGATCCCCTTAGCGGTAATCTTCAGAGAAAAATAAAATAAAATTAAATTAAAATAAAAGGTCACCTGCTAATCTTATTGTATCTTCAGGTTTGGTCTTAACAGGAAAAGTGTTAATTAATTAGCTATTAAGTAAAGAAAATTTGATTTTTTTGAGAGTTCTAATACAACTGTAGGAAGAATCTAAGCTATTACATCTACCTGTTATTTCATGTATTTTTTGTGTTAAGGCCTTGTTTACAAGATCAAGATCAGTAGATATAAAATGACAAAATGAGTAAACAGAGACTAATAAACATATACATGTTAAATATATCTACTTAAGCATCCACAAAGGCTGGTGAAAGTGTCAAATGAGACAAACTGTGCTCAGAATACATCCTGACTTTAGAACAAATTTCACTTACAAAACTAATTTAATAATAACATTTTATATCATTTTCATTTAAGTGTACATTATCAGAGCTATATAATCCCATTTTTGTCATTGAACAAAAAAAAAATTCCTGGTTTATAGAAGTTCTATCAAGAAGAAAGGGCTTTAACAGGCAAAAGAGAAGGAGGCCAAAAGTATAACTTAATCCTTTTCTTCTCTAGCCTCAGGGAAGACCGAAGCGATTACAAAAACGTCATGGAGGGTGTAGAGATTTGAGGAGGGTTTTGAAAAATGGGAAGAATGTTAAAGGCCAAAAATTCTCAAAACTTTTTAGTCAGGACCTCTTTATGCTCTTAAAAATCATTGAGGACCAAAGAACTTTTGTTTACATTGGTTATATCTATTGATATTTATCATATCAGAAATTAAAACTGAGAAATTGAAAATTAAGTCATTTAAAAGTTGTATGTTAACATAAATAACATATTTTTGTATTAAAATTTTTCAAAACAAAAAAAGTGAAGAGAATAGGATTGTTTGACACTTTTGCAAATCTCTTTAATGTGTGGCTTCTTTGAAGGGAGCTAAATTTTCATATCTCCTTTTTTCATTCAATCTGTTGTGATATGTTTTGGTTGAAGTATATGAAGAAAATCCAGTTTCACAGGTTTATAGATTATAGCAGGTGTAATTGAAGATGAGTGATAAGAGCATGATAGAAATACTGAGAGCAAATAGAGTTAATTTCTGAAACTGCACATTTACATCCTAACCTCCTACCTTAGAAAATTCCAGAAAACACAAGAATGAACAAGCGCAGATTCCATTAGCCAGCAGAGTGATGATACCATCACATGTTATGTAGATTCTGGAAAACTCCACTCCACACTCTTGAGAGAAGGAGAGTTAAAAAGACAAAAAATGTCTTAGTATCATTTTGAAATTTTTTGACCTTGTAGATCCCCTAAAAGGGTCTTGGGGACCCCTCTTCCAGGGACCCAGGGTGCCAGTTACAAAATGCAGAACTGCTATTATGGACAGTGAATTTTAGGGGATATTCCAAGAAGGGAGGATTTGCAAACTGTGAAGGCAAAAGTGAGGAAGTATGTAGCTGTGTTGGAAAAGGAGCTGTAAAAAGTGGAGTAGTGATACTTTTCAAAACTGTCATGGTCATCAAAAACAAGGAAAATCTGAGAAACTCACATCCAAGAGGAGCCTAAAGAGACATGACAACTAAATGTAATGTATCCTAGATGGGATTCTGGAATAGAAAAAGGACATTAGGGAAAAACTAAAGAAATCTGATTATGGATTTCAGTTAATAATAATAATAAGGTATCAATGCTGGTTCATTAACTGTAATAGATATATGATACTAATGCAAAATGTTAAGAGTAGGGGAGACTGGGTATGCGGTATTTGGGAGCTCTACTATCTTTGCAACTTTTTCTGTAAATATAAAACTATTCCAAAATTTAAAGTTTTTAAAAAATGGATTAGTGTTGTTTTATAGACCCAGGTCAGTTTTTCCAGAGACCTTTGTCTTGAGATGTAAAATTACTCACTTAAATATTCTGCACAGACTTTATCTTCTAGGTGCATGGTTAGAAAAGGGACATTACTGGTGGTTATGGTTCTCTTGACTTGCTTCAAGTAGAGGACTGAATTTTTGTTATTTATGTGCCTCTATCATGTTTGCTGTTTTTGATTTTACTCGATTCTTTCCCCATAGTTGTCTTCAATAAAACTTTTTAAAAAGTGGGACAGGAAGCTAGAGGCACATCTTTAGGAGCTGGAAGAAAAGGGGGGTGATTTCCCTCTAATCTGCAGCTAGCCAGATATGGGAAAATATGGTAGTAATGAAGACCCCCCCCCCCATGAACAGAGTTAGTGGTAGCAGTTTTGCAAAGGAAAGGACAATAGTGTGGGTCTTACAGTTCTTTAGCAAGAGGAAAGAAAGAAACAGGGAGCTGGTGATGGGCTTGATGGATGTCCTTTTAAGTAGAATAACTTACTGGGAAGGACTGAGTGAGGTTTCCCATCAGATCTAGATGCTATGGGGAGTTTATGTTGTTGGTGAACAGAATAGTGGGAAATGACTTTGGATAGGTAGGATAGAGCAAGATTATGGAGGGCTTCCCCCATCTCCTTAGGTTTATTATTATTATTTTAATATTTAGTAAAGTTTCTCTATTAACAAAGAGTGTTTGAAGAGTCACAAGATGACAGAGGATTCCCCTACATCTGCCCCATGGTGCCTGTTCATAGGAGAAGCCTCTAGTAAATTTTCTAAGCCCCCCTGAGATGTGAACTGATTGTGCCCATGAGGAAGGTCCAGGGGGTCTGCCCCCTGCCTGGAAGCTGTCCCTAACACAGCCTGGAAAATTTTTATGGAGGGCTTTTGATGGCTGGTTTGAAAAGTTTGGATTTGATTTCGAAGTATGGGAATTGGCAATCTTTCTGAAATCTTTACTTATTTACCTCACTCCGGAAAGTTGCCTCAGGGTGAGGTGGTCCAGCAGAGCTGGTCAACAGAGGTACAGGGAAATATAGCTCTGGAGTCTAAGGCTCTGAGGAGCAAGATCAGTAGGAGTGGCAGTTAAAGTGTCTTGGTGCTATTTGTGGTCTCTACATGTTTCCCTTGTGAGCCAGTCCATCTGGGAGTAGGTACATCTTTGCCTCAAGAGAACAAAGTTACTGACTATCATTTTTGCCTGTTCTGAGAAATTGTTAGCTAACACTTTATCCCTTAGCAGAATTAATTGACAGATGGAAAAAGACTGGAAAAAGACTAGAAACCTCAGAAATAGGTGGGTGAGATGGAGGAAAGGACATTAGCATAGTAGGGATGTAGAAAGGTACCAGACCTCTGCAGCCTATGGACAACCTGGCAGTTTCACTGAATATCTGCAGTGTTTCTTTTCAGCACATATTATTCAGTAAATACTTGAATGCTTCTTTATGTCTGAAACTTTATGCTGGGCTCTGAGGATGAGAAGACCCCCCCCTTCAAGGGGCTCCTGCTCTTTCATGGCTGATGCATTAACCCTAAGTAGTGATCAGTCTTATGCTAACAGTGTTTGCATAATATGGGAATACAAAGGAAGGGATCCAACTTAGCCTGATGACATTGTGTATGTACAGAGGAGTGATGTGTAGAGGAGATGATATTTAATTGGTGTAAATTAGAGAAGAGAGGAAAAACCAATGAGAGAGAGAAGCATGGGTGAAGGCAGGGAGTGAGGGATGCCATATTTGGCATGTGATTAGTGTTACTGATGTGTAGAATAGATGAGGGCTGAGACTAGAAGAATAAATTCAGGCACGTTGTGAGGGACATTCCTTGATGAGGCATTTGGATTTTATATCGCAGGCAGAAGCGCAGTTTGCTTCTCACATTCCAGGGTAAGGTCATTAGGGAAGCTGTATAGCAAAATGCCGAGAGTGCAGCCTCTTGAGTCCTACTGCCTTGGTTCAATTTTCAGCACTTCCATCTACAGTTTTTTATCTTGGCTTAAAAAAACTTTCTGTGTCTCAATTTCTAAATCTATAAAATGGGGATGATATTGCAACTACTCAGTTATTGTATAACTTAAATAATCTATGTCAGTTATGTATGTTTAGCCAAGTGACTTAAATATAATGAATGTTCATATGTTTTATGTTATGCTGTATTAGTCATTGCCAAATGTGATTGAGAATTCTGAGTTAGAGAATTCAGTCATCTGCCCTTTTGAACCTGGACTTTGAAACTGATCAGATGTAGCATTTCTAGGCTAGACAGCATTATATCTTCTACCTAGAAGATGAAGAAGGAAGTCAGCAGATTCATGTGCCAAAAGATTAGCTATGTTCTCCAGATTACAGACAGCTTCACAATTCTAGACCTCAAAATCCTCACCAGGAGAGTGCTCACTTGCTGATAATCTCTGAGTGAATGTGTCACATCAGACCTTCAGGAAGCCCCCTGTTCTCTCCAGGTCTGGCCTTATAGAAGGCTGGAACAATTCTGCAGTAGGCTAATGTAGGTATGTGGTAGGGGCCAGGTACATCTCCTCTATCTTAGGGTGAGACTAGATAAAACTGGATTCTGATTCACTCAGGCATAAATATACTTATCGTTTATCACCCTTAGGTGCTCTGCCCAAACAACCTGAGCCAAGTAAATACCTGAACCCCAGCACTATGAAACCTGAACGAGGGTCAGTTGTCCAGTTGTCTCTTGAGAGTCATGCCAATCAGCCCTTAGACCAGCTAAAGAGCCTGTACAGGCTAAACTTGATTAAATAATTTTGTGGCTAAAACTGGTATCATCATATGCTATAGAGTAAATTAGACACTAGGGTAGTTAAGGAATGAGTCTGAATGTTATCCTAAAGGCAGTGGGAAACAATAAAAGAGATTTATGTAAGGAAATGGAACCAATCAAATCTGCATCTTAAGAAAAACCATTTTGTTGTGGTGTGGAGAATGGAAAAAGTAAGACTGGGAGCAAAGATTAGTTAGGAGGGTCTTATAGTAACCCAGTGATGGGATACCTTAAAGTAGAATCATGGAAGGGGGTTGGAGAGAGATGGGCAAGTTCAAGAGATACTTAGACATCTTACTCAACATTAATGGTCTTAATCACTAGACTGTAAAATGTAATAATTTGCTGCTGCTAAGTAAAGCTTGTCCTCTCAAAAATTATGAATTGTGAAATAAACCTTCTATAGTTTATATTTCAAGAAGGCTGAGACAATGATGTCATTGAGGAAGCCCAGCTCGATCTCATAGGGTATTACTTTGCTGTAGCCATATTGTTTCAAGAGTCTGTTTCTCAGCTTCTAAAGTTCAGAAATATCATTTTTGTTGTTTGTTCTTTGTTGTCTTTGTTTTGGTATATCCCAAGATGTCTTGAGAGGGGCTGACACACACTTTGTACACTTGACTTAATGTTTAAATTAGAATGAGTTATAACTTCTCAGTGGGCTTTGAATTGTGCTAGTCGTTAGTCTATTCCCAAAAGAAAATCTACTTGGGAAGCCAAATTATTAGCAGAAGATTGCTAGGTGAGTAAGGAATTGGAGTTTCATGGGCTCATTGGCTAGTGGGGTGTAAAGCACAGTGCTTTTCAACTGTAGACATACCTACCTAGTAGGCTAGAAAGTGCTTTTGCCTGTTTTAGTTATATATTTATCTTTGATTAGATTTGGGTTGGGAAATATTTTTACTTTTTTTTTTTTTTTATTATTCCTTTTTGTCTTTTTTTACTGACCAGTAACGGGATCGCAACCCTCGGTGTCGCGCCCGTACCGGGGACCGGCAACGGGATCGCAACCCTTGGTGTTGCTTCTGCACCGCGCTCAGCCAGTGAGCGGGAACCGGTCTCCACATGGGATCCGAACCCTCGGCGGGAGCGCCACCGCGCTCCCAAGCGGCGCACTCTCCAGTGCGCCACCGGGCCAGCCCGATATTTTTACTTTTGAGATGACTTTTACATATAGCTAATCATTCATTGGGGTTTAAACTAGTTTAATTCTCAGAGGGTAACCTTATTTCCAATTTGGGAGGAACGTTGTTTCACTATTATGTATTGATCCGCATCTTTTTTTTAATAGTGTCCATGGGCTACCCCTCAAAATACAATATCATGTTCTTTGGCTGATGTAATGAGTGAACAGTTGGCTAAAGAACTGCAGTTAGAAGAAGAAGCTGCTGCATTTCCTGAAGTTTCGTAAGTGAAATTCACAAAGTATCTATTTTATCTAGCAGGTTATTATAGCAAAGTTTTAGGATTTGATTAGTGATCATCATGACAAGTGATTTAGAAATACGTTTAGAAAAGCAGTGCAGTAGCACCATATCGGGAGTCCACTGATATTTGGATTTTGGTCCTGATTCTGGGACTGGTTTTCAGTATTATCTTGGTCAAACCACTGTTTCTCTGGGTTGTAATTATTTCATGTTCATGCAACAGTTTTACTAGATGAGGGACAGTTTTGAGCAAGTGTTTGTAGTTTATCTTTTCATAAATATTTCTCTTTCCTTTGAGTAGAGCACAGAACAAATGAATTCTGGGTCTCAGTTTGGATTTTATTATAGACCTTCTTTTAGCTTTCTCTTGTAGCTCTCTCAGTCCCAGCTGGTGCTCTCACAAGTGCATGCCACTGGTCTCGAGGCTTGCTGGCCAGGAGAAGGTGAATGGTTTGGTAGTGTTCTTTCCCATTGTTCAGTACAATTTTAACACTGAAAAGACACATCCTACTGTCATAATTGGTAGGCTCTGTTTATACAAGCCAGTATATTAACTTATATTGCCTTATTTTAAATAGTGTTGCTGAAGGACCGTTTATTACTGGAGAAAACATCGACACTTCCAGCGACCTAATGCTGGCTCAGATGCTACAGATGGAATTTGACAGAGAATATGATGCACAGCTTAGGCGTGAAGAAAAAAAATTCAATGGAGATAGCAAAGGTACTATAACCTTTTTGTGACAACTCCATTAGGTGGTAGAAAATGCTTATACTGTGCTCCTAAATAAATCTTCAACTATTTTTGTTTTGTAAGTTTCCATTTCCTTTGAAAATTATCGAAAAGTGCATCCTTATGAAGACAGTGATAGCTCTGAAGACGAGGTTGACTGGCAGGATACTCGTGATGATCCCTACATACCAGGTATCCATGTTTTTATTTTTTCAGAGTGTAGAATGGATAGGAAGACTGATTTTTCCAGTGAACCCTTTTAGCTTTATATTTGTCTTTGAACCTCATGGGTAATTTACTCTTAGATTCAAATGTCTTTTCAGACAATGTTGAATGCAGCAATTTAGTCTTTGCTATTTTTATATATTTGGCTTGTCTTAATCGCCTTTAGCAAAACCAGTTCCTACTCCCAAAAAGGGTTTTATTGGAAAAGGAAAAGACATCACCACCAAACATGATGAAGTAGTATGTGGGAGAAAGAATACGGCAAGAATGGAAAATGTAAGTCACAGAAAGTATCTGTCTCTGAATTGAGAGTTTTATTTGAATAAGTTTTAAAAACAGGATTCTAAATACCATGTCTTAAGTTTTTAAAAATATCTTTCTTCCTTTCTGATGATGTTTTAGATGACAATATATCAATACCATGAAGATCCGGCCACTAATGAGAACATAAAGTACCCCAGAATAAAATTCTACAATGTTAAAAAGGCTAATTTGATATATATGATTCTAAAATTAAGGAATAGTTTTTTTTTTTTCCTTTTTGTCTTTTTTCGTGTCCGGCAATGGATCGCAACCCTCAGTGTTGCGCCCGTACCGGACTGGGACCGGCAACGGGATCGCAACCCTCGGTGCTGTGCCCGCACCTCGCTCAGCCAGTGAGCGGGAACCGGTCTGTATGTGGGATCCGAACCCTCGGCGGGAGCGCCACCGCGCTCCCAAGCGGCGCACTCTCCAGTGCGCCACCGGGCCAG
>NW_007726518.1:528207-530855 GCF_000696425.1 Galeopterus variegatus
GGGATCGCAACCCTCAGTATTGTGCCCGTACCGGACCGGGACCGGCAACGGGATCGCAACCCTCGGTGCTGTGCCCGCACCTCGCTCAGCCAGTGAGGGGAACCAGTCTGTATGTGGGATCCGAACCCTCGGCGGGAGCGCCGTCGCGCTCCCAAGCAGCGCACTGTAGCAGTGCGCCACCGGGCCAGCCCAAGGAATAGTTTTTATGAGAGTAATATTTGTGCTTCGATATATTATTTTCTATGAAATAGCATCCCTACCCAAGAAATAGATAACTGGTGATTGGGAGATAGAAATGGGAGGGAAAAATACTTTCTACTGTATATCCTTTTATGCTTTTTGAATTTTTTATCTTGTGCCTGAACTACCCCTGCAAAATCAGAATAAAATGTAATTTAAAAAAATAGTATTCTAACTTTCGTAAATATTGTGGTTAATATAAAACATTTGGACTTTAGAACATAAATGCTTGTTAAGTAAACATTATTAAATTATATCATTTCTAGAAATATTCAGGTCGACTCTAGAACAGTGCTGTACAATAGAACTTTTTGTCATAGTGGAAATGTTCTGTATCTGTGCTATACAATATGGTAGCCGTTGCTATTGAGCACTTTAAATTTAGGTGGAGCAACTGAGGAATTGAATTTTTAATTTAATTTTAATTAACATAAATTCCGCATGTGGCCAGTGGCTACCTTATTGGACAGCACAGCTCTAGAACATAATTGTCATGGGCTGGGCATACCTTGCTATACTGATGTACTCCTCAAAAATAACTAATTATAGAAAGCACCAAGATCAAGTGTTTGGATCCCCATACCAGCCAACTGCCAAAAAAAATAAATAAATAAGTATGAAATTGTATTTTTTTGATAAGGTTTGGTATAGCCTTCACGATATAGTATTGTATCCTTTGGCTGATGTAAAAGCCAAGGTACAAAGTGTATGCTGAAAGACCTTACTTTTAGATGTGATTAGATGTTTTCTATGCATTGAATAAACTGCCTTTCGATTGTAGTTTCTTAAATAGTATTGCTCTTCTCTTTATGAGAGAGTTATTTTATTTTTTCTCTGTAATACCTATGGATTCTGCTTTTGTAGCATGGTCACCTATTGAGTATGAAACCTGTTTAAAAACTAATCTCGGGCCGAGCCTGTGGCGCACTCGGGAGAGTGCGGCGCTGGGAGTGCAGGAGCGCTCCCGCCGAGGGTTCGGATCCTATATAGGGATGACCGGTGCGCTCACAGCGCTCACTGGCTGAGCGCGGTGCGGCCAGTCTCAAAAAAAAAAAAGGACAAAAAATAATAATAAAATAAAATAAAATAAAAATAAAAACTAATCTCATTATTATTATTATTTTTACTGTCCCCATTTTAAAGTGTTTAGATGTTAATTCTTTTTTTGTTTGTTTGTTTTGGCAGTTTGCACCTGGGTTTCAGGTAGGAGATGGAATTGGAATGGATTTAAAACTATCAAACCATGTTTTCAATGCTTTAAAACAACATGCCTACTCAGAAGAACGTCGAAGTGCTCGCCTCCATGAGAAAAAGGAGCATTCTACTGCAGTAAGGATTTTTAGATTTTTTTTTTCTTTAACGGAAAAATTCATATCAGAAAACTTCATGTTTAGGGGAAAAAACCAAAATTTTATGTTTGATATTTTTTCATGAGATTGGCTTTTCAAATCAAAGATATAAATATAACCCAAGTGGCTTTGCTATTTGACTTCTCAAATGTAACATAATAGTTATTAATCACTTATTAAAAATTAACATTTTAGTGGTCATAATTTAGACCGTATAGTTTATATTGTAGCTGAATGTTCCAGGATGTTTTAAAATATTGTTTCCTATTACATTATTGACATATTTATAACTTCATAGTCTCTAATGTCTTACATTAATGAAGGTAGTAGTGTCTGATATTTTGAGAATAAACTAATTTATTAAACCTTTAGAAAAACTAATGATAAGAACGGTAGAGAGCTATTGAAACTTAAGGGATAAAATAAGATTTTGACCAAGCTCTAGTATCTGACTTTTAATGTTTCTTTTAGACATTCACTTTCAAAGACATACATTAGTGTTGTATTCATAGGAATGAATTGTATCTTGACAGCACTCTTTTAAGAGCCTGTTGTATATACATCTAGGTAAATTAAATAATAAAGGTTAAAAAAGTAAATATTTATTTTGAATGTTAAACATTAGAAATGGCTCAGAAAATATTTTATGATTTACTTATAGTGCTTTATCTTTTGCAGGAAAAAGCAGTTGATCCTAAGACACGTTTGCTTATGTATAAAATGGTCAACTCTGGAATGTTGGAGACAATCACTGGCTGTATTAGTACAGGAAAGGAATCTGTTGTCTTTCATGCATATGGAGGCAGGTAAACGAGTACAACACAATACCATCATGTGAACAAAAACTTAGTTTTTTCTACCGCAAATTGATGGAATTACAGAAAAGCAAAGTTAATGCTGCATGGCAAGCAGATTAATTTAATTTAATTTTATTTTTTACTTTGTTTTGACTGGCTGGTACAGGGATCTAAACCCAAAGACCTTGGTGTTATAAGGTTGTACTCTAACCAGTGTCAGAGTAATTTAAAAGTGTTACTGTAGAAAGTTGAAACAGTATAG
>NW_007726518.1:531314-531840 GCF_000696425.1 Galeopterus variegatus
CAAATTGATGGAATTACAGAAAAGCAAAGTTAATGCTGCATGGCAAGCAGATTAATTTAATTTAATTTTATTTTTTACTTTGTTTTGACTGGCTGGTACAGGGATCTAAACCCAAAGACCTTGGTGTTATAAGGTTGTACTCTAACCAGTGTCAGAGTAATTTAAAAGTGTTACTGTAGAAAGTTGAAACAGTATAGGGACATGTAAAGAAAAACACAATCATCCTAATCCCACCACCCAGAGATAACCATTAATAATTCTGTGTAGACTTCTCCAGTTTTGTTTCAGTGTACATATTATTTTTTATACTGTTGTAATCACATATATCACAGAGGCAGGTGTAAGTGGCAGAACAATATGTGAACCTGGTTTTGACCCAAAAGCAATGTCTTTCCACTATGGGGCCCTTTGGTACCAGGTTGGGGGACATGCTTAGATTAGTTCTGTTTCCTCCCCTTATGACTCTGATCCTTACTTTAAGAAGTAGTAGCTTTTTTTTTTTTTTTTTTTTTTTTTTTTTTTTTTT
>NW_007726518.1:532230-534920 GCF_000696425.1 Galeopterus variegatus
TTTTTTTTTTTTTTTTTTTTTTTTGTCTTTTTCGTGACCGGTGCTCAGCCAGTGAGCGCACTGGCCATTCCTACATAGGATCAGAACCCGCGGCGGGAGCGGCGGTACGCTCCCAGCGCTGCACTCTCCCGAGTGCACCACGGGGCCGGCCCCAAGAAGTAGTAGCTTTAAATAATGCTTGTATTATTTAAGGAAATGTCTTTTAAAGATCTTATGCTATTTTAGATCTTACCCACTTCAATTTTGTCACTTAGATAAGTGACAAAAGATAAGTGATAAGATAATTTTGACTTAGATAAGTAAAGAATGGCATTCGGAAGAAAAACATTTTTTTAAACAAAGCCTGTTTAGAGAATGTCCTTAAGTCAGAAACATGAAATCATCCGGTTACTTACCATTGAAGCCGACCAGCAAGGCACCACTCTAGCTATTTCTTTATCTTAATGTTGTTTACAAAAATGTTCAAATAGATTACAGAAATTGTTTTTTTTTTGGTTTAGAAAATGTTCAGTGTGTACTTAACAGGATTCAAGTGATAATAGGTCAAGTCCTTGCCTTTAGTGCCTTCTTCACTATTTAATTGGTCTCCCTTTCTAGATAAGACATATATATATATAACCGTGTATCAAATTATACTGTTAACTTGCAAAATGAAGAGGATAAAATTGAATGTTGGAATAAAATAGCTTAACATTTGAGCTTACATTTTTTAAGGTATGTGATCTGGAACAAAGTTACTAAACCTCATTTAAAAACTGAACCTCAGGGCTGACCCATGTCTCACTTGGGAGAGTGTGGTGCTGATAACACCAAATCAAGGTTAAGATCCCCTTACCGGTCATCTTTAAAAAAAAAAACACAGAAAAACTGAACCTCACCTCATGGGATTTTTGTGGGGATAAATGAGATCATATTTGATAATACCTAGTATATATTAATCTTAATGAACATTTATTCCTTCTTTCCTTTAAGCTTTCTTTCCCTCTTTCCAAATCTCAACTGAGAGTTCTCTGAGACCAGGCAAATATAATTTAATGGCACAAATTATTTTTAAAATGAAAGATTACTCATGGTGATAAATTAAAACTACAGAAAGGATATTAAAATGAAAAGTAGCTTTCATATTACCTACTCTTACCCCATAGATGTTTTTCTCCAGAGGTAACCTCTATTAACAGTTTTTAGTCTTATGAAATTTCTTATGCATATATCTTTTATTTTTTTATATGAAGAGATTATACTCTACATTCAAGGTCTTAGTTTTTTCAGTTAATATATTATTATTATTCTATATCACTGGCTTGTACCACCCCATATTTTCTATAGTACATTCCATTGTGTGAATATACAGGAATATCTTTGTATATATATCTTAGTGTGCTTTTGCAAATATATGCTTAAGCTAAATTACTAACAATGAAATTGCTAGAGCAAAAACTAATATGCATGTTCTCCCTTTTTGTTAAACAGTGGAAGGCCTCATTGAATGGGGAGTGTCTGATTTGCTCACTGTTTGGGCCTCTCGGCTGGCTATTACAGCAAACATGTTTCTTGATTTATTTATTAAAAATTTACTTAAAAAAAAAACTTCCTTAAGTCACACCAGAGGCCAGAGTCTTGAATTTGTGTTTATCTTTTAATTGTAGGGTAAATTTAATTTTTCCTATGAGCTAGTCAAATTGTATACATTCTGAATGTCAGTAGGTATTGCCATATTGCCCCGTGAGAAGGTTAACCAATTTTTACTACTACCAGCAGTATGATCTGTATTCCTCATCCTCACCAATGCTTAATATTGTCATACTTAATGGGTTTTGCTGGTGTGAAAGATGAAAAGTAATAACTTGATATTTTGGTATGCATTTATTTAATTACGATTCAAGTTGCACGTTTTTTTCAAGTGCTTTATTGGACATTTGTGGGTTTTTTATCTTGTTAACTACCTTGTTTATCCGTTGTCCATTTACTGTTATACTTATTGATACTCTGATATAATGAATAATGTCTTTCTTTCTGGTGGAATTGGTATTGTAATTTGTACTTTGACATTTCTTAAGTTTTCTACAACTGAAAATAAATGCTTTTAAATGTTTATTGGTTTTCTAAGCTATGTAACAAATTACTACAAATTTAGCAGCTTAAAACAACACCCATTTTATTATCTCATATTTAACTGTTGACTGAAAGTCCAGGCCTGGCTTAGCTGGGTTCTCTGCTCAGGTTCTCAAAAGGCTGTAGTCTAAGCGTCGGCCAGGCTGTGTTCCTTTCTGGAGCTCGGGGTCCTCTTCCCTTGGCACTTCAGTTCCTTGTAGCTATAGGACTGTTGTCCCATTCTCATGTTGGCTGTCAGCCAAGGGCTGCTCTCAACTCCTTGAGGCCCCTGCAGTTCCTTGCCATGTGGCCCGCTCACGTAGCAGCTTATTCCTTCAGAGCCAGCAGGAGAATCTCTTGCTCCATGCTGCTAAGACTGCATCTTAGATAGTAGGATGTAATCATGGGAATGACTATCTCATCACCTTTGCCACATAACATAACCTAACCCAGGGAGTGGCTGTCCGAGCCACTCTCAAGGGGAGGGTTGTACAGGCTTTACATACCAGGGGGCTGGGATTTTGGAGGCTTTCTTAGAATTCTGCTTCCCACAAAGCTCTTTCAGTTTCTCTCACTCTCAGTTGGCTAAGCAATCAACA
>NW_007726518.1:536684-538416 GCF_000696425.1 Galeopterus variegatus
GAGTGAGCCACAGGCCAGCCCCTATATAATTTTAATTTTGTATTAACAATAGGTAAGTGTGTATCTCTTATCTAAAAATATTTATACCAAAATAAAAATAATGGTTAATTTCTAAGAGATGAATTAATGGGTAATTCTTTTTTAAAAAAAGGCTAAAGTGGGAGGCTTGACGTTTAGGCAATGAGAAGATTAGAAGGTATGTTTTTAGAGGCAATAGGAAATAAAACTATATGAGCACACCAGAAATTGGTGAGGAGGACCTTAAAAGCTAGGCAAAGGGATGTGTAATTTGCTAAAAAATAAGGAAGTTTTTTTAGTAGGAGAATGATAAGATGAATCTTATAAATTGGACTCTATTCTAGAGACCTTCTAAGTAAGGAATCTCTTCTGTGGTATTTTTAGTAAAGCCTCATCTGCTGTATGGTTAAAGTATTCCAATGACAGAAAGCTTATCTCAAAATCTGTCCTGTAACATCTATAACATCTTTAAGTTACTGGAAATTTCTTCTTTGTATAGAGTCTCTTATCTGTGTCTCTGGAATTGATTCATCCATTCACCACATATTTGAGCAGCAACCACGTGCCAGGTACTCTTCTAGGTCCTGGAGATACAGCAATGCATGGTAGACAGAAGGTCCCTGCTGTAGTGGAGTACGCTTCCTCCGCTCCCCAACCCTCTCCAAGACTGGGGATGCAAATGTGGGAATTACCCATATANCCACTCTCAAGGGGAGGGTTGTACAGGCTTTACATACCAGGGGGCTGGGATTTTGGAGGCTGTCTTAGAATTCTGCTTCCCACAAAGCTCTTTCAGTTTCTCTCACTCTCAGTTGGCTAAGCAATCAACAATTATGCAAATGGTAACTTGTTTTTTTGTTTTTTTTTTCCTTTTTGTCTTTTTTCGTGTCCGGCAACGGATCACAACCCTCAGTGTCGCGCCCGTACGCAAATAGTAACTTGTGCTAGATTTTTCAGGGAGTAAAGTATAAAACATGTTTTTACTCTCAAAGAGCTTATGCTGTAGCCAAGAGGAGAACATTACAGCAAGAACCGTTATGATTGATCCAAGATAATTACATAATAGAGTGCACAGTTATACAAATGAGACCTCATATGGTATAGGAATAGAGAACAGAACAAGGTCATTGCTGGGCACATTCTTGGGAATCCATCATGATGAAGTTAAATCTCAATCTGGGTTTTTAAAGTAGGTAAAAAAAAAAAACAAAAAAAACTGTTGAGTACAAAAAGCTAGTTGCAGAATATATACAGTATGCCATCTATTTAAAATTTGAAGTCATGGGCCGAGCCCGTGGCGCGCTCAGGAGAGTGCAGTGCTGGGAGCGCAGCAGCGCTCCTGCCGCGGGTTCGGATCCTATATAGGGATGACCGGTGCTCTCACAGTGCTCACTGGCTGAGCACAGTGCGGCCAGTCTCGAAAAGGACAAAAAAAAAAAAAAAATTAAAGTCATACAGAAAATAATATATGTGGATATTTATTCTATAGATGCTTATACATGTGGATACTTATGTTTAAAAGGTCTAGAAATATACCGTTTTTGATAGTGATTGCCTCTGGCGAGGTGGGATGGAGAATGAAACTACCTGGGGTAGTAATTAAAGAGAACTTTAGCTTTATCTATAGTGTTTAATTTCTTTTGTATTATATAATTTTTTTTTTTTTTTAAAGATGACCAGTAAGGGGATCTTAACCCTTGACTTGGTGGTGTCA
>NW_007726518.1:539528-540248 GCF_000696425.1 Galeopterus variegatus
CTTCCTCCGCTCCCCAACCCTCTCCAAGACTGGGGATGCAAATGTGGGAATTACCCATATATAGCTGGTATTTAAAGCGATGGAGCTAAATGAAATTGCCCAGGAAGAGAAGGGGGAGTTTTAACATTTGGTTTACTCTAACCTTTGGAGACTAAGTGGAGGAGTTGGAGTCAGTCTAGAGAACATGGTATGGAAGGAGGTTGGTAGTTTGACTCAGATTCTGTCCTCTGGAAATATTCCATATTTCTTTTCCAAATTAACATCCCTTCATATATTTAAAGGTAAATATTGTCCCTCATTCCACCTACCTCCTTTTCATTCCCACTGCCACCACCATGATTCAAGCCCTTTGAATAGCTCACTATTGTGGGACTGTTGCAATAACATCCTGAGTAGGCCCCTTTTCACTAGCCTCCCTGCTCCTTTCCATCCTGACGTTATCATTCACTTGATCTTCATGAAGTGAGTTTTTGAGAGTGCCCAGCTCAAAAGCCCTTGCCATTCCCTACTACCTTTGGGAACACATCCAGGCTCTTCAGCTCCAACTTCTCTTCAGCTTCATCTTCTCTTTCCAGCCAAGTCTGAACTGTAGCGTGTTGTTCCTTAGATAAGTCCTATAGTTTCCTACCTCTGCTTTTTTTTTTTTTTTTTTTGTCTTTTTTTTCCATGTCCGGCAACAGATCACAACCCTCAGTGTCGCCCCCGTACCGGACCGGGACC
>NW_007726518.1:540986-549955 GCF_000696425.1 Galeopterus variegatus
GGTCTGTATGTGGGATCCGAACCCTCGGTGGGAGCGCCGCCGCACTCCCAAGCAGCGCACTATAGCAGTGCGCCACCGGGCCGGCCCCTACCTCTGCTTTTGTTAATACTGTTCAAATCCTACCCATTGTCCTGGTTCTGTTTCAGATGCCACCTGTGCCATGAAGCCTTGCCTGACCTTTCCAATCAATAGGGACCTGTCCTATTCACACACTTCCTTTATTCTCTCCTGCCCTCCCTGCATACTCACAGGACAGGGACCCCTTTACTCACCTTTATATCTGCTAGGAGTGAAAGAGTTACGTGTAAAAAGCTGTTTTACATGTTGCTTTTCTTGAATCTTGTGCTCGAACCATCCCAGGTAGATTGTAGCCTATTTTAAAGTGCATGTTTTCATTGTTTTTCAAGCTTGATTCCATAGTCACTAAGAACATTTTATTACAGATTGTTGAAAACTGGTTGACAATTTATTTGAAAATATGTTTTTTTTTAACAAAACAAACCAAAACATAAAGTTTTATTTAAAATTCGAAGGCTTGGGCAAGAAACAAAAAAGAGTCTCTCAGAGGAGGTAGATGTACTTTAGTGTTATAGAATCTTCATTTTGAAATCATTTTACTTATGAGCTGGCGACTTGTTCTGACTTAATTTTTTTTTCTTCCACTTAGCATGGAGGATGAAAAGGAAGCTAGTAAAGTTATACCCACAGAATGTGCCATCAAGGTATTTAAAACAACCCTTAACGAGTTTAAGAATCGTGACAAATATATTAAAGATGATTTCAGGTTTAAAGATCGCTTCAGTAAACTAAATCCACGTAAGATCATCCGCATGTGGGCAGAAAAAGAAATGCACAATCTCACAAGGTAAAGAAAATCATTGTGCTAGAAGTAATCTTGAGTAATTACCTTTTTGTATTAGGACCAAAAAAAAAATTCATGCTTGCTTTTAAATTCATTTATAGAAATAATGAAAGGCTATATACATAACTGGAACTCAGTGTTTTAGGATGAAAAAGCCATTTTTTTCCTTTCCTCAGTGAAGTTTGAGGGAAACTAAGGCATTTTCTGCCTAAGACGTTCTGTCATATATCTGAATGCTATCTTTTAAAATGTCTTTCTCAAGAAATAAGACTTCCAGCTTCCTACTAGGCTTAATATAAATAATGATTTGTGGTCCGGCCCATGGCTCACTTGGGAGAGTGTGGTGCTGATAACACCAAGGCCACGGGTTCGGATCCCTATATAGGGATGGCCGGTTAGCTTACTTGGGAGAACGTGGTGCCGACAACACCAAATCAAGGGTTAAGATCCCCTTACTGGTCATCCAGGACAGGAGGATAAGAGGGTGGCTGAGGACACACCATCCTCCTATCTTCCTTTCTTGGGTACTGAAGCTGTCTGTCAAGTTTCCAAAGAGGAACCTATATAAAAAAGATATTTTTGGACTGGCCAGTTAGCTCAGTGGGTAAGAGCACAAAGGTCATGGGTTCAGATCCCCATACCAGCCAGCCGTCAAAAGAGAAAAGACAAATTTTTTTTTTGTTTTGTTTCAGAATATGTTGTTTATTACATCTAATTTGTTAATTTGGTAGGGGTAGGGCCTTCCCAGTCAAATTTCATTTTGCTTTAATTTATTAGTCTTTTTTCTCAATTCATTAAGCAGTTCTTTTTCTATCAAGGAATTTGTTTTATCAACCAAGAAATTGAGTAATAACACTTCCCATTAATCTTCCCATTATCTTAACCAGTTGAAAGCTTAATTTTAGTTTATTATTTTCTAAAGATGTTTGCTTTCAAAAGTAATTATCCATATTTATTAGTTGCAAAATTCTTCTACTTAGAAATTCCAAGTAGAATAATTTCCTAAGAGGTCTTGCTTCATTCCAATCTCTTTTCTATACCACTGAGATCTCGTCCCCGCCTTTCTTAAAATTCTTCAACAGCTTTCCATAGTCTGAAGTAAAAAGTTCAAACACCTTTTGTGGTATGGAGCTTGCCTGTCTCTGTAGCCTCAACCCACATTGCCTTCTGCCTACTCACAGATCCAGCTGTGTTGCTTGAGCTGCATTCCCCAAATGCACCGTGCTATTGGATGCCTCTGTGTGTTTCCTTGCACTGTTTTACTTGGCTAATTCCTGTTCCCCACCTTCTAACAAGCCTTCCATGGTGCTGTGTGCTCCCATAGTTCCTACCCACACCCCTGCCAATGTGTGTACTGTGTTGCACTGTACTTGTCTCCTCACTTGTCATTTCCACCAGTCCACGGCCCCTAACAGGCAGAGGCTATATCTTACTGTCTGTATTCCACATCGTCAGGGAGAACAAAGTGCCAGCTCATTGCAGGCCCTGGTTAGATATTTATTGAATAATGATGTATTTTCTCCTTCTGATCTTCACGTTCTCATTCATTTCTTTATAGAATGCAGAGAGCTGGAATTCCTTGTCCAACAGTTGTACTGCTCAAGAAACACATTTTAGTTATGTCTTTTATTGGCCATGATCAAGTCCCAGCCCCTAAATTAAAGGAAGTAAAACTCAGTAGTGAAGAAATGAAAGAAGCCTACTATCAAACTCTTCATGTAAGTTGTGCCTTTAAAAGCATTCACACAGCTTTTGAAAATATCTCTCTAAACTTTAAAAAATTTTCCTCAAATAGTACTATTTCTTTTTCTTTTTCTTTTTTTTTTAAAGATGACTGGTAAGGGGATCTTAACCCTTGACTGGTGTTGTCAGCACCACGCTCACCCAGTAAGCTAACCGGCCATCCCTATGTGGGATCCGAACCCGTGGCCTTGGTGTTATCAGCACCATGCTCTCCCGAGTGAGCCATGGGCCAGGCCCTCAAATAGTACTATTTCAAGGTGATGTAACAAGAACAAACTGAAGTAATGTAATAAGGAGTTGTCTTTATATCAATATGTGGGTATCCTGAGTGGTTTTGGGAAATTATACACTTATGGAGCAAGAAAAGGCTTCATTGTTAGCATTAGTGACATAGAACATGAAGTTATCTTTCACAAAACCTCATTAAATAAAATTTATGACATTTCTGTATTAGGCAAATATAGTTCCTCAGTTTTTATGCCTTCTTGAATGTTATGGCTCTAACACTGAAAGAAAGGAAGCAGATTTAGTCTCATTATAAGACAATTATGATGAAAATTGAAAATAGGGAGTGTAGGCGTTAGAGTTGGAAGTCTATGTCTGGAAGCTTAAGGAAGCTATTCATGCTTTCAAACAGCCACTGAATTCAATCTGAGGGCCTTCTATTATGATGAAAATTGAAAATAGGGAGTGTAGGCGTTAGAGTTGGAAGTCTATGTCCGGAAGCTTAAGGAAGCTATTCATGCTTTCAAACAGCCACTGAATTCAATCTGAGGGCCTTCTAGCATATGAAAATGCTCCTAATACTGTCACTATTCCTCGGTATAGTTTTAATTAGAACACTGGAGAAACTTAATTTGCTTCTTATGCAGTTTCTGCACAAAGCTATCATGTCGTGCAGCAGCTGATGTGAATATGAAACTGTTAATCCAAATTGATTTTTTTAACATATAGCTAGAGAGATGACTTACCTTTCTTTGCCTGTAATAGGAAAACATTGAGTGGAAAATCAAGTCTATTTTCTGGCGTCTTTGAGAGGTGGAGCGGCTGGGGAGGAGATGAAGTAGTGATGAATCTTACCTATTTAATTCTATTAAGGCTGGCAAACAAATACATTAATGTTGATTTCTACTATAAAGCTAGAGGTCACCATCAATAATGAATACATAATGCCACTTACTTTGAAAGAATCTGTCTTTTCTACTATATCTGGCAGGAAGTACTTTTCACCTTTGAATTGTATATACCCTGTGGAGTCTCAATGGGACATTTGTCATTTTACAAAGGGAAGCGGCCGACCTAGGTCCCCTGGTTAGTGACCACAGACATGGCTGCTGTCTTATCTGTGTGGGAATCCAGGTCTAACCCTTGACCTGATCTCGCTGTCACAAGGGCAAGGAAATATAGTGTCACACACTGATCCCCTTCATTGTCTTACCATTCCCCCCCTACCAAGACAACAATGACAACAAAAGCCTAGTGCTGGATTACACAAAAAAGACCTTTGTATAAGCTTTTTAACCTTGTTTTGTTTCTCTGGAAACTATTTGGCAATACGTACATTTTAGTTTTGTAAGCAAATTAAATCGCTTCTTCATTTCTTAATGAAGTTTGCCTTCTCTCCCCACAGTTGATGCAGCAGTTATATAATGAATGTACGCTTGTACACGCTGACCTCAGTGAGTACAACATGCTGTGGCATGCTGGAAAGGTGAGGAGCACATTTTGTTAATGTTCAGATGATATTACTTGATGTAAGTTTTTGAATGTAAATACATCCGTGTGTGCTGTATGTTTAAATAGGTCTGGTTAATTGACGTCAGTCAGTCGGTAGAACCAACCCATCCTCACGGCCTGGAGTTCTTGTTCCGTGACTGTAGGAATGTCTCACAGGTAGGCATCTAAAGTAACATGTCTTTTTTTGCAGAATGTGCAGGTCCAAATATTTTTCTCACTACTAAGATAAGTAAAAGGGCCATATTCTTAGAAACTGAAGGAAGGGATACTGACTACTTTCAGGATAAGGATATAAAGATAAATTTGTAAGATTTCATTTTCAGCAAGAATTTGATTCCATGTCTCAATTTGGGCAAAATGTCTAAGAATAAGTTTTTGTTTTGGTTCCTGATATTTAAGCAGTCAAGTAGACATTTAATGCATGTACAGTTCTTAAACAGAAGCTGGTATATAGTAAGCCTGCATGCGCATTGCCATTATTGTTATCATTAAAAGGATGACAGTCTCCTTAGTGGGACAGTGTCTGATCACTTAACTGTGAGGCTGAGTAAAAAGATTAAGGAAGGTAAAACTCAGTAAGCACAGAGTTGGGTCACGTTTGTTTGCCAGTTCTAAGGGAAATGAGTTGCTAGGAACAGAGTCAGATAGGAATGGTCTTTCTGAAGAATAGAATAACCTCATATTGAAGATAACCTCTGAGCCTGCTTGAAAATTTTAATTCATGGGACTTAGTGAATGCATTGCATCTACATGTTCAAAGCAATGCCAAACAATCTTATATACCACTCGTTTTTATAGCCATAGAATGTGCAGTGTGAAGGGCCGGCCCGGTGGCGCACTGGAGAGTGCGCCACTTGGGAGCGTGGCGGCGCTCCCGCCGAGGGTTCGGATCCCATGTGGAGACCGGTTCCCGCTCACTGGCTGAGCGCGGTGCGGGCGCAACAGCAAGGGTTGCGATCCCGTTGCCGGTCAGTAAAAAAGACAAAAAGGAAAAAAAAAAAAAGAATGTGCAGTGTGAGAAACTAAATCCAGAAGGCAGGATGGATGTGTAGAAGAGGATGAAAAGCAAGTAGAACTTGAGCATAGTTAAATTCAAAGTGGGAAAATCAATGGTTGAAAAATGATGGAAGTGGTTTCTACAAATATGTCCTCTTATTTTTATATAAGAGAACCTTGCTAATGTCTCTTACTGACTTTCGTATATTCCTTCACTAGTTTTTCCAGAAAGGAGGAGTAAAGGAAGCCCTTAGTGAACGAGAACTCTTCAATGCCGTTTCAGGCTTAAACATCTCAGCAGACAATGAAGCTGATTTCTTAGCTGAGGTAGGTTATGTGCGGCTGTTTTTCACCTTGCTGGTAGTGGAGAACTCATAGAGGAGATAACTGAAATCCAGAGCTAATTTTATCCTCTATTCCCCCCAAAACAAAATTAATTTCAGATGTTTCTTTTCATGAGATGTCATTTTTGGTCCTTTCCAGGCTTAAAACTTAGAGTAAACATACAGCAAAACACTTTTTTAAGGAGTTCACAGTTTGGTTAAGATAGACAAATGGGGGCCAGCCCTGTGGTGCACTCGGGAGAGTGCGGCGCTGGGAGCGCAGCGACGCTCCTGCCGCGGGTTCGGATTCTATATAGGACTGGCCGGGGCGCTCACTGGCTGAGCGCGGTGTGGGCAACACCACACCAAGGGTTGCGATTGCCTTACTGGTCACGAAAAAGACAAAAAAAAAAAAATTAGAAGTGAGGAGGAAGGTTTAGACAACACTTGCTGCGTGGCTTAGATTCGATAGTTCCTCCTGCCATATTTCTATATGAAGCAGCTGGAGAATTTTCTGAGAAGTGAGGAGGAAGGTTTAGACAACACTTGCTGCATGGCTTAGATTCGATAGTTCCTCCTGCCATATTTCTATATGAAGCAGCTGGAGAATTTTCTGGAATTCTGATCTCAAATTTCTGAAATGCCTAATAGCAGGTCTTAGTTTTGTTTGCTGACCCATAGCCAGGCTGTGTGGGGTTGTGGAAAGGGCCTTGGATGGAGTCCTGCACCCTAGGTTCTAGGACAGACTTTATCACCAACAGATCTGAGATCCAGTATGATCTTGGACAATTCTGTCAACTTCTCTGGGTCGATGCGATGCATAAGGTCCTTTCAAACCTGATATTCTGACTTTGTATTATGATGTCGACCTGGAGTGGCAGCCTCTTCAAGCGTGCAGACTGAACGCTGCAGACATGGTCCCGTCCAGCTGGTTTCCCCCATGCCTTTCCTCCCTTCCAGATAGCACCACAGCTTTTCCTGATCCGCTACTCAACAACTCACCTCCCCTGCCCGGGTTTAGATGGATGCACATTTGTTTCATGTACAGTGTACAGAGATTTGGAGCAGACAAAGATGAGAAGTAGCTGACCCTTTCTCTTGAGGAGGATAAAATGTACACAAATCATTATCATGAAGACCATAAGAGAAATAAAGAGAGCTTTGGGGTTCAAATGGTAAGGGAGGGGATTGGAAATGGCTTCACAAGAGAGATGGCTTTTGAGATGGGCCTTAAAGAAGGGATAGAATTTTGATAGGAAGGGATGAGAGGGAGATTTTTCTTACTTGTAGGAAAGAATCCCAAGAGAGTAACAGAACAGCAAGCATCCTAAATTTGATGGGACCTCAGGGATGCAGGGGTGAAGAGGCAAATGAAGCTGGGAGGAGCTGATGTGGGTTTTCCAGAGCATCTCAGGGCATGGACGCAGCCTCGGTCAGCAGTGTCAGGGTGTGATTTGTGGGGCTCGCAAAGATGGCATGCGGACCACAAGGAACGTGTGCTTCACTTCTCTGTCCTTACAAATTGAAGTCTGAATCCTTTATTTCATCCCCTTTTTTTTTGGTGGCCGGCTGGCATGGGGATCTGGACCCTGGACCTTGGTGTTATCAGCACCACGCTCTAACCAGCTGAGCTAACTGGCCAGCCTGTCCTCTTATCTCTCTAGAATACAGACTTATTTCTTATCTGTATCTGTTACCTTAAAAAGCTTTAATTCTGTCCTAAATTCACTCAGAAACTGCAGCCTCCCCAAGAAGACAAATGGTTTTTATAGGATTCAGTGCAGAAGAAAATTCAAGGCAGGGTCGTGGGGAGTAGTGGTGTATGTGTCAACATTTTCTTAAATTGTCACATTGTATCAAAACTGACTTTAAAGATCGTTTAGCACAGCAGTAGCTAACCATGTTGAGTCTCAGACCCCTGAAAGCAGCCAAACCCCTTATTTTATAAACCTGAAAAGGTTAAATGATTTGCTTACAGTTGCATGGTCTTTATTAAGCACCTACTGTATGTGAGTTGTCATGTATATAAAGATGAGTAAATGAGTCTCTGTTTTTAAGGAGACTTAGCCTAATATCCTGGCTCTGAGTCCAGTGCTTACGGTACTTTGCTAAATGTCCATCGTGATCCACCATATATAAAAGTCACTTTCAATGCTTCCTATGGCCAGAAGTGAGTACAGGGTCCACCTGGGGCTACTCACAGCGATTTTCTAAGGTACAGCATACAGCCTTCAAGCTGTCTTAATGGCGCACTCACATAGTTAAAAAGAAAGCTGGAGCATGTATCTCCTATATTTGTCTTATTTATAAATCATACACATATATTTCTTTATAACTTCTTCAGGTATGGTATTAACACACTCACTAAAATATACTCTTAAAAGAATGAAAAGCAGAAATAAGATGTCTCCTATTATTTTCTTGCACCCCACTTAAGGAAATCCCAGAAGAGAAACCTGGCTGGTCTTTTAGTGACCACGTGGTGTTTTTGGCGTGTCTTGAGAATAATGCAGCTTCTTCACTCCTGCAGATACCGATCCCTGGTGGCTTCTTATGGAGAGGCCAAGCGGGAGCATTTTCTCAGTGAGCTGGCCCAGCTGGAAGAAAATGTCCACCTGGCACGCCTACACGCTCGCAACAAGCTGGACAATTATGCCATCCAGCAGATGGTAGGAGAATCTCTGGACCTCTTTGAGATGCGTGGACTAGACGGTAGTTTGTCTGCATGGTGCTCACGTGTCCGGCCTTTCAGCTGTGCCCTGATATCCTTGTTTCTTGGCGCAGGTGGAGGACAAGCTGGCCTGGGAAAGGCACTCGTTTGAAGAGCGGATGAGCAGGGCCCCTGAGATTCTGGTGCGGCTGAGGTCTCACACCATCTGGGAGAGGATGTCTGTGAAGCTCTGTTTTACTGTGCAAGGGTTCCCCACGCCTGTGGTGCAATGGTGAGGGGATTACAAAGCCATACTGTGTTTCCTTTAAGGAAGGTCCCAATGAAGGAAATACAGACCACCAAGCCATGCTGTAGACCACTGAACTCGAAACTCTATATGGGAAATGTGTTGATAAAAACTCATGAAATGTCCATTTTAAATAATATGCAGGCTTTTTTATTTTGGTGACATTGATTCAAGTCAACTGATTTTTTAGACGATTTTATTTTAAAGTTGCTTCTCTGAAATAACCTGTGTTTATATGCACTGCTATGTCTGGTTTGCATTTGTATGGTGGCCAACTCTGTATGCCAAGTCTAAGAGTCAGCTTTTAATCAGGGAAAGACTCATAAGTGGAAACCTTGTTTTTTTTTTTTG
>NW_007726518.1:550834-552851 GCF_000696425.1 Galeopterus variegatus
CACAGATCCTTTTGTGTTAACATCTGTTGCTAAAATTAAATACATACATAAACACACACAGTGTATATTCATTTGTTCCCTGGACTGGGACTTTCAGCAGCGCAGGGTCTTTGCAACTTGATTCTGTGGCTGTTCAGGAGGCAGCCTGACGGGTGGAGACTCACCAGTAGATGTGGTCCTGCTGTCCATGTGAAAGGATGAAGCCAGCTTCCTCTAGGCAGGATTCAGTGTGGTTAGATCCTGTAGAATTCTCCTAGTGATCCCAGATACACTATGTCCAAAGTAGTCTAGTCTAGGACTTAACTATCATCAGTGACATTTTTTTTTCTTATGGAATAAGTTCTAAATTCCTAACAAAGTTCAAGCAGACTTTTGGAACGCCATCTGTCACAGGTTGAGGATTGCCGGATACTTTGAATTATGCAAGTGCTGCCCACTTCTTAAAAAGACAAAAACAAAAACAAACCCACATGTGGGCTCTGGATCTATCCCCCAGTGTCCCAGTCTGCCTACCCTCCTGCAGCACTATGGAAGGAAGCACACAGAAATAGAACAGTAGCATATTAGAGGGGCAGTGAGAGGCTGGGAGGAAACTGAAAAAAAAAAAAAAATCTGCCCTTAAACTAGAATAAATGTTACATTTCTCTCGTTTAGGTACAAAGATGGTAGTTTGATTTGCCAGGCAGCTGAACCAGGAAAGTACAGAATCGAGAGCAAGTATGGTGTGCACACACTGGAGATCAACAGGTAAGGCCGTGGTGATGGGCGGCGAGCTCTGGAGCACTTGCTTCCAAAAATCTATGTTTCAAACGCAAAAGAAGAATCACATTGAAAAATGGGAGACCAGACCGCACCACATCTGTTTGCACTACCTGTGACTTTGAATGGTACTTATGAGTAACTAATTGGTGTTAGAAGCTGCTTTTTGTTTATTCTTGGTGTTAGGCCAGAGGAATGCAAATTCTGGAAACAAAGACAATAAATAGTTTCAGGAAAGAGAATAGTATCTAGGCATGAAAGCTGCAATGAAATTCAAGATTTCCTTGACACCTGCTACCAGGTTTGAGTAACAGTCCCTAGGCTCAAACTCTCCAAAGATATATAGCCTTTATTTTCTTTCTTAGAACAAATTGAAAAATTGTAGAAAATACAGATACGTAAAAAAATAAACATAAAAGTCATCCATCTGTCCAACATCCAGTGTCAATATTTTGTTGTATACCTAGCATTTTTTGCCCTCACACAACACACACACACAAACATTATTATTTTTTTTACAAAAGTGAGATCTGCTTTCTCTGTTTCTTTGCATACATGGTTTTAATTTTTTTATAAAAAGATCATAACAATATGCAATCCACCTTTTTTCCCACAAAGATTATATCATGACTCTTTCCCATGGTTCTACTGTTATTTTTTCAAGTAAATGTGACTACCTATAGTACTACAATTCAAAAAGTACACCCTTGTCTAGGAATCAGAAGACTGGGGTTTGGATCCCTGACCCACCATTTATCTTGTGACTTTGGATAAGTCATTAACTCTTCCTGAATGCTAATGTACTTGTCTGTATGTGATTATCAAGAGACAGATAGCAAAAATTTTATCTTCTCCATTTACCTAATAGGCTTATTCTGAGAATCAAATAAGATGTAAGACATACATATATATTTATATGTATTATATAATACATGGTAAGCATGTGTGCTTGTGTGTGTAGTAAATTATGTCAAATCCCTTCTAGAAAAAGATGAGGGGTACTAGTGCCAGGGCTAATAACGTAAAACTAAGCGAGGCATCTGAATCTATGATTTTGTTGGCTATATTGATGCAGTGACTGCATCACAATCAGGGTCAGTTTCTTTAGAAGTAAGCACATCCATCGATTACCAGAGGGGACTTACAGAGCAGCCACATGATGGCATGACACAACCTTTGTCATTCCTGTGTCTTCTCACAAGATACAAGCTTATAATGAAAGTATTTTTAAAAAAAAAATTAAAAAGCTTATACATTG
>NW_007726518.1:553301-553997 GCF_000696425.1 Galeopterus variegatus
ATATTGATGCAGTGACTGCATCACAATCAGGGTCAGTTTCTTTAGAAGTAAGCACATCCATTGATTACCAGAGGGGACTTACAGAGCAGCCACATGATGGCATGACACAACCTTTGTCATTCCTGTGTCTTCTAACAAGATACAAGCTTATAATGAAAGTATTTTTAAAAAAAAAATTAAAAAGCTTATACATTGGGTTCTGTTAAAGATAAAACTGTTCTGATACGTGTTAAAGACGGTAAGGAAGCCTTCAAGGGACCACCGCAATGGGGTCTTGCAGTGAGGGAGAGAGGTTGGGCTCAACTCCTAATACAGCCTGGGCAAGTGGGTATTTATAGTCAAGGGGCAGGAACTAAGTGGAAACATCAGAGATAAAGGGGATTCTGGTTAAACTGACCTAGTAGGATTTTTGCTGAAAACAGACCAGAGTGAACAGACATCACCTGGGGGATGGTGGAGGATGAGGAACCTAGTCAGATATTGAGGAGGGCGATTGGGGCTAACCCGACCCAGCAGGGCTCTTACTCCTGAAGACATGGCCAAGGACGGGCCCGGTGGAGAAGAGGTCCAGAGGAACCCAACTCGAGCTTAGTTAGCTCCTTTTCCACCCTGGCGGAAAGTCAATCTTCACCTGGTTTCTTTCTTTTTTTTTTGTCTTTTTTCGTGTCCGGCAACGGATCGCAACCCTCAGTGTCG
>NW_007726518.1:554154-555474 GCF_000696425.1 Galeopterus variegatus
GCAACGGATCGCAACCCTCAGTGTCGCGCCTGTACCGGACCGGGACCGGCAACGGGATCACGACCCTCAGTGTCGCACCCGCACCTCGCACAGCCAGTGAGCGGGAACCGGTCTGTATGTGGGATCCGAACCCTCGGCGGGAGCGCCGCTGCGCTCCCAAGCGGCGCACTGTAGCAGTGCGCCACCGGGCCGGCCCTTCACCTGGTTTCTTTTCCTGAGACTGTCCCTGCTCTCTCAGCCTCCCTCATTCTCCCTCCCACCACCTGCTTTCTGCTTCTCGTCTTCCCCACCACACGAGGTCGGTGTCTGCACGGTGCTGTCCTCCCCTTGGAGGAGGGCTATCCAGCCCCGCTCCTCCTCAGCACTCGGGAGCAGCCTTCCAGGAGCCTTGGCAGGCCTGGGGAGCATCTCCTTTCTGGAACCATTGCTCCATCTGCAGATTAACTAGGACAGATTGTTAAAAGGTCATAAGGTCATAGTCAAGATTAAAATTTGTGAGGAGTTAATACCCTGTTTCTTTAGGTAAATTTGAGTTTCTCTAGAAAAGCTGGAGACCCTGGATGCCCGGCCTAATTGGTGTCTTGTGCACTGTTTACTGAGAATCTTCTGTGTACTAGGCTCTGGCCTAGATGCTGAATTCGCAGCCATCACCCAGATTCCTGTGCTGAAGCCCTCACAGTCTAGCCACATGCACAGTAAATAAGTAAGGGGATCATACAGTAAGCCAGAAGTGCTGAGAGGGGGGCCTGGGTTGAGGCCTGGGGCTGGGGCAGAACTTCATGGAGGAGATGTCACCTATGCAAGCCTGAAGGCGATGGAGGGGTTGGACAGACGGCTATGGGGTTTGGGTGGGAGCGGGCCGGCGAGGGAGCCCCTAACACAGGGGCGGTGAGAGGGGGGGCCTGGGCCACGTGGGCTGGAGCTGGTAGAGGACAGGAAGTCAGAGGCCTAGCGGGGCCCTGCGGAGTCAGGCCATTGTAAAAACATTGGCTTTGCTGGAGGGAAAGGGGGAGAATTCTGAGAGTTCAGGAGAGAAGGGAAGGACCTGGCTTTCATGTCAAAGGATCGCTCTGGCATGATTAGACGGTGGGGCAGAGACAGGCACCTGTGGGGAGCGACTGCTGAAATTCAAGAAAGGCCGTGGGGGCCCGAAGCAGGGGGCGGGGCACTGGAGCAGGGAAGAAGGGGCTGGACGCCGGCAGAGCTTGAAGGAAGCGTCGATAGGACAATAGGATTTGCTGCTGGGTTGGACTAGGGGTCAGTGAATAAGAGGAGTCAGAGGAGTCCCGAGCTGTGAGCCGCGCTGGGAGGGATGGGCGG
>NW_007726518.1:556474-561355 GCF_000696425.1 Galeopterus variegatus
CCCGAGCTGTGAGCCACGCTGGGAGGGATGGGCCGGGCCGAGGGTGGGCGGGGCCGGAGCCGACGGTGGGCGGGGCCTGGCCCGGGTGGGCGGGGCCGGCAAGGCACTCGCGGGGGTGGGGTCGCCTCCCGGTGCGCGCGGCAGCGATTCCTGTGCGTCTTTGCTGCATTGTCCAGAGAGTAACGTTCTCTCCTTTGATTTGCACAATGTGTGGAAATTTTAATAGGCAATAAACCATGATGTGTAGAAAGAGAACATTTACCTTCATTTTGAGGAGTACCTTTATTTTTAGGGATGTCTGTTTTCTAATCTGGGGTGTGCTATGACTGTTCAGGAATCAGCAGGTCAGTTTGATTTAGCAATTAGTTTCCAAGTTGTTTTTTAATAATTGTTTTAAAAAGACAAACTATTTTCCTTTTTCAAGTATGAAAAACTCCCTACGCACACTGATGTTGGCAACATTTAAACTTTACATGGGGATCACTATGGGCTAAGAACAAAGTGAACTAATAAAATCAAATAAAAGTTGCTGAATAGGCCCCAGAGTCCCATGACTAAATGATTTGCAAATCCAGGTCTCCTTCTATACACTTGGATCTTTATAAATATGCAAATATTTGGGAAATTTGGGAAAAGGAAATTCCCGAGACCAACTTTTCTCTCAGTTTCCTTATTCGTATTGGGGGGTTTCTAAAAGGCTGAATAATAATATTCTTCAGAGAAAGAGCAATGGGGAAAACCTAGGAATTCGAGCTCATCTCAGCTGTTCATACCAAACTGCTGAGCCACACATCATCTGATCTGTGGCCATTTTAAGTGGCACAGAATGTGTTGGCGTCCCCCTTCGTGCCTGGCTCAGGAGTGAGCTTTTCCTTCTGTTACAAGCGTGACATTTATTTCTATGAATATGCTTTGGCCATGATAGCTGAATTCTTAAAGTGCCGAAAAGGAAGGTTACCCCCTGGTACTATCTGAATTTAAACTTGTAATTGACACTATTTTTTAATACGCTCATAATAATTTCTCTTGGGACTCATAATGTGAGTCCTATTTCTTCAAAGAATTTTTACATTGTTCTCATATTTTTACAGAAGTGTTTAGAACGATCTATCTTGTTTTTTAAAATTAGTGACAACACTGTTCTCACTCCTTGCAGAATGATTTTCGGGCTAACTTTTCTTATACTTTATTTTTAGACTTTGATATTTAAATTCCGATTGAGTTAAATTATAAATCCAGCGTCAACACCACTTGCGAGTTGAGGACACTGGGCCTTGACTACCCATGAGGAATTTATGTGCCATGTTATCTTTTGAGTGCCCATCTTTAAAATGGATAAACTAGTATTAGTTTCTTCCATGGAGTTGTTTTGGGGAAACTTCAAACCGAGGCTTTGGACTGCAGACGTGCCCTGTGGAAGTTTGTAAAAATTGAGACCAGAGAAAACTTTCTATTCTGGGAATTTGTCCAAACAGAAAGTAAAACCTTAGCCTGGTAATCACTCGCTTGCAAGTTCTCACAGCATGAAGTAAAGGCTGGAATTAGACTCTGTGGGCTAGCTAAGTGCTTTCTCTGGTAAGGCCTTGGGAAGAAAGGGAGGATGGAGTTCCTATTGGGATGTGGTAACGCAGATGATATTTGCAAAGTTTGCAGTCTCCAGATTACCTGTGGATAGAATTTTAAGTTGGGTGACAAGTCCTCAATAGCTCCAAGTCCTTCCTCTCTTTCCACTCTGTCATGCCTCGTCTTCCTTCAGCCCCGTCGCAGGACCCTCAATGGACAAATACTTCTGTGCCCTCTCTCCCAGTCCATGTATGCGTATTTATTTGTAATCTATATATGTGCCTCTGTTGCAATGTATTTTATATGGTATAAAGCATTTACAAAAGAGAGATGTAAAAAGAATGAGATAAAAGGAAACATGAATAGAAGTTCTAACTTATCCCTGCTGACCTGTTGGGTTATCTTGTCCATCAGCTGGGTACACTCTACCTTGGGGACCACTGCAGTAAATCAGTGGGTCTGAATATTTTTACATGTTCTGGGCTTCTTGGCAGACCAAGAGAAAGCTGTGGACCCTCTCTTGTGAATAAATGCACAGAAGAACACACGCAGACATTCTATATATCACTGCAAAATGTTGAACCCCTATATACAGGTTTCCTTCTCCCTGACTTGTTCCCTGCCTCTAAGTACCAGGTGCTAATTGGTTACTTGACAAGCTAATCAGTGCTAATGTGTTAGGTGGCTCTGCTCCTGGGACCTTAATGCCTACATCAATTGAAAAACAACTCGAAGTCCTGAGGTAGAGGCTGTTGCTAGGTGGGCCTTGGCCTATCGGATTAATCTGGTTTCTTCTTTCTCTTAGGTGCAAATTTCATACAAACTTTATTCCATTTATTTTATTTTATTTTTTTACAGGTTTTATTCCCTTCTTACACCCCTTCCAGCTATGCCCTGCAAAGAAATAGTGAAATAACAATGAATTGCTGTTCTCAAAATGCTTAGAAATCCGCGCTGTTTCGTAGGAATTTGTAAGGGCAAGGAGAGGGCTTTTTTTTTTTTTTTTTTTGTCTTTTTCGTGACTGGTAGGGGGATTGCAACCCTTGGCTTGGTGTCGCCCGCACCGTGCTCAGCCAGTGAGCACACCGGCTGTTCCTATATAGAATCCGAACCCGCGCTCAGCCAGTGAGCACACCGGCCGTTCCTATATAGAATCCGAACCCGCGGCGGGAGCGACGCTGCGCTCCCAGCGCTGCACTCTCCCCAGTGCGCCAAGGGGCCGGCCCAAGGAGAGGGCTTTTGACAAGGAGAGAGTAGAAGGAATCTGAACTTTTGGTCCAGGAATCTAGCTAATACATTTCGATTAATAATATGTAAGATTAATATCATACTACAAAATTACAAAGTGTTTTCTTTGATCCGAACCCTCGGTGGGAGCGCCGCCATGCTCCCAAGCGGCGCACTGTAGCAGTGCGCCACCGGGCTGGCCCCTACAAAGTGTTTTCAAATGCATTGTTTAAATATGGATGTGATTTATTTATTATAAAGTTAATAGGTGAGAATTCTCAGCCTGACCTAATGAAGGTGCAGGTTTGAAATGACAACTTGTGGCTGATGGTTGCAGTGGTACAGTAGCCTCAGCAACCGTCTCCCCCCCAATTTTATTCTGATTGACCAATATTGAAAAACATCCTGAGTCACAAAGATAAGTAGCTGCAAATGGAAAATTAACTTTTACCTTGAAATCTCAGAATATTATTCAGTTAAAAAGAGTAGTAGGGGGAGCTTTGCCTGAGCCCAGGCACAAACAAGTTAAGCTGCCACACAAAAGTCATGTTGCTAGGCTTTGATGGGTGACTGGCATATGATGTATTTGAGTATATGCTTTTACTACAGTTCTAAAAATTGCTAAAATACTTATTGAAGAAGAAATTTGTAGTACATTTGGGAGATGCAGTTTGAAAATTATGGAACACAGTTTGAAAACCATTGGTACTAAACGGAAGGGTTTCTGACGGAGGTATTTAAGAAGATGATAGGATTTATGGTGACCGTTTGGGAACGCTCTCAGGAGTTGGTGGCAATAAGGAACTGCTGGGCTAAGTGTGCAGCCTTTGTCCTGCTCTGGCTGGTGACTTTCTGTGAATCCTGTACTGGCTCTGCACGTCTGTTCTGCTCTGTGCTGGTGTGTTTGTTTTGATTTATCGCTCCCTACTTCTAAGTCTTAGTCTGTGTCGCTGTGTGTTTCCAGGACAGGCTCCAGATCAGGAGATTTTGATCAGGCAGTTACAGAACGTGTTGCTTCTTTCCAGAGGGCTGTGGAGTCCTCATACTTCCAGCTGTGCCTACGGGACCCTGTGGTGCTCATTTCTCTATTCTGCTGTTATTGCTAGAGGGGCAGGATGGTTGTAGGGAAAGGTTTAGGGTTAATCCCAGTAGAAGAATATCATCCAGCTTGGAGAATGCAATTATGAAAATATAATGGTGGTTTCATTGTTTAGAAGTAACACAAGCACAAAGTAAAAAAAAAAAAAAAATTCAAGCAATGCCTAAGGTATGGCAGAAATTTTTCCTTCTACCCTAGACCCGCAGAGCCCAGATGTGTTTCTGAGAGGCAGCTACTGTGGCCTGTGTTCCCTGTGGGCATGTGTATGCATGTATTATACGAGCAGATCAGCACAGGATGTTAATGCTTAGCAATGGAGAAAGAGCCTACGTTATGGAATTTTTATGTGTTCTGCACACACTGTTACTTTGCCCCTGGGGCTATGGCTGTACCTGCAGTTTATTTGGAAATTGCATAGCAGAGCAGTTCCTAATGAGTTCAGGCTAGAATTGTAGCTTTGTTGATGGGCTTTGTAGTTCGGCTTGTATTCCTCCAAGTTGAACTGGAAGATAATGCGCTTAGTTTGTAAATCTACATGGACTGGGCTCTGTTAGTGTGATCTCTCCCTTGGGCAATGGCAGTTAAAGGAGGCCAGATGGCACTGCCTGACACGCTGAGGCTGGATGTGAACTTCAGTGAGGAAGGGAAGAAGTTCTTGATAGATAGCAAAGGTCTCTGAAACCTTCTCTCCCCTTTATCAGAGACACTGTGAATTTTTTGGTCAGAGAAGTTATTTTCAGCTCCTAGTGGAGTAGAGAAGAAAATAAAATTACTAACGACCTCCCAAGAATCAGTTTTGCTTCTGTGGGCATTGACTTTTAATGCATTTTAAAAGTAAGACTTGAGTAAACTTTTTCTGTTTTTGAAAGTGGGATTTTTTTTGTGTGTTCTTTTCCCAGATTAAGATTATGCCCATGGTGTCCACTTCTCGGAGAGAAGCGAGCAGAAAGAATTCAAATTTTGGAGTTATGTGGACCTTGTTTACCCAATTT